>NW_027180521.1:0-102361 GCF_040956055.1 Brachionichthys hirsutus | reverse complement strand
ATCCTCCATTATGTGCTGCACTTCCAGGCTGGTGTCAAAACACAGTGTGTAGAAATGGCCGTATGTGAAGTTTGGGAGTGTCATTATATGTTAGATCATGTGTCTGCACATTGGAGCCGTGAGGCTCTGCTGCGTATCTCTAAACCAGAGAGACTCTCATTAGTATGCAGATATGAAAATCAAATCTAGCAGCTCCTTACAGCAAACCCCTCCTGTCCACTCCAAAACGGTGAGAGAGGCCATCTATTTAAACAATCCTGGTCTGGAGTCGATGGTAGAGTTCATTTAGGGCAGCTCCGCTTTCAGAGTTAAAGATGCAAAGGATCTAATTTAGTTACTAAATTATTCAGAGAGGCGTGTTTTTGGTCATAACATGAATAAAACAAAAGAAAATGCGTCTTAAACATATAAATTCTTTTAAAAGGTGAGAAATGTCAACATGACTTTGAAAGTCCTAAATCTAATGAGAGGGGCCCAGTGGGAAATCTGACCTGCAGAAAACACACACACACACACACACACACACACACACACGCACACACCAGCATGAGCAAAACTGTTGCCGGGATAGTTCTCGGCATTTGCAAATGTGCTCCAACGCCAATAAAAGTGAAATTGCAGACCAATAGCACAACTGAAATGAAACGACGCAACGAGCTCCGCGGCTCGGCAAGGCTTCTACTTAAGAGACAAACACAAGCAGAAGAGAAGTGACAGCTCCCTCCAAGTGAATTCAAACTGGGGAGGAATGGAATGGAGACAATAATTCAATCAGCACACCTCCTCCGGTCAGCCAAGGAGAGCTGAGATGAGGGGAATGTGCGAGGAGGAAGAGCGAGCACTGAGGAGCGTGATGCCTTTCTCAGGGGTAGGATGGCAGGCGGCCAGATAAGCTGGGGCCAAGCAAAGATTAACCGCCTGCTCTGATGGAAGAGCAAAATAAAGGCGAGCCGACCTCTGATTCCGTCGGTCTCTCTGCATGAGTGTCCTTACTCTGCGGGGACAAGTGTTGAGGATTGTGTACAAAACCATGATGGGAATGTTTAAACAACAGCTACCCGGCAGAAGGAAACTAATGCCACCCCCCCCCCCACCCCCACCCCCCTGTGAGCTGCATGACCTTTCATATCCTTTCAAACGCTTTTTGTTTTGTAGTAAAACTTTTCATTTCCCCTCAGACTGCACTGCAGACTGTTAAAGCAGCGGTTCCACACCTGCAGCGTGTCTGAAGAGCAATCATGGTTTAAGCCCACGTGGACGCTGAGACGACGGCACTACGATGAGACGGGGCCGATCTGGTGAAGCAGAGCTGCTCCACCCAGTCCAGTTCATTCCTTAGATCACTCTGGTGCGGCTGGGCTGAAACACTGAAGCTCCGTTAGCTCTCCAAAGAATGGATGCAATAATTACAAGGCAAGGAAACTAGTTTCTGTAATCAGGGCATGGGAACAGGGAAAATTGAAATTAACACATCGAGATTTAAGATGATTATTTTGGCCGTGAGTATACATACTATATAGGTAACTAGGTTTCTAAAGTACATCTTCATTTCCATTTATAGTTTGATCCATTGACAAAGGTCTAATAACAATAACTCTAATTTGCCTATCTCTCTTAATCAATGACATTTTATTTCTATAGCCCAAATTCAGGAATCAAACAGTTATCCAGGACAGGCCTTTGCATGCTCTGCAGTCAAGGAAAAGCTTCTCCACTTCACCCTGTCCTTTGCATCGTCCTCCCCACCAGCTACTCTCATGTCCTCCCTCACTACATCCATGCATCTTCTCCTGGGTTGGTTGAAAATACTGATTTATATATATATATATATATATATATATATATATATATAAAAAAGCAATTCATGTGGTTAAAACATAAAATCTGGTTTGTTGAAAGATGTAGACAGATCACGTGTGCGTCCGTGTGAATACGGTTAAGTAAGAGCACCATGCTGGGAAAACAGCCCCTGTTCGTCTGATCAATGGTCTGTCAGGAACTAACGGCTCTTTTTCAGGACACGAGACATTTATTTGCGTTGTCCATTTCACAATGAATAAAAGCAGGGGACTGCCGAAGCAGAACCCGATCCTCCATCCCACAGGAATTAAAGCTTCCTGGGGTCAAATGCAGGCTGTGGACATCCGGCCAAGCATTCAGACAGGAATTATTTACCTCGCCAACAACAGCTTCTTCGCCCGCAAGCAACATCCAGCCTCCCACTCATGATCGCATTAACAAGAAATAGCTTCTCATCAACAAAGGACACAAACAGAGGGTATGACATCACAAACAAGTCCCTCGTCGTCCATCTGGAACGAGAGGAAAAACATCTGGCACGAAAGCGGAATTCAGTTGGTGAAACCTGATCAATTAAAACAGCGTTTTCAATGTGGGCCGAGCGTGCCTTCATTCTGTCCTTATGTTCTGTGTGAAGGCAATGAAGCGTAATCAGGTGCTCCTCCTCTGTGACGGCTACGATGGTAGAATCACACGGCCGCGGGAACGTGAGGGGGAACAGCAGGACGGGGACCAAACTGAAAGAGTCAGTAGCAGCTAGCAGCTATACCTCAAACATAAGCCAAAACAAACAATATTTTTGGACAAGTTAATCCATTCTTTACTAAGTACTGCTTGATGCATATCGCAGGTGGCGTGGCTCCATCCTTTTTCTGTCCAGTGTGAGCAACAAAAGGATATTCCACAATCTTTGTGCAAGTAGAGCTTGTTAAAACTGCAAACTCGACTCAACATCGATCCTTAAAACACTTTGTAGTCACAAACATGGTGACTTCAGCTGGCTGTGAGGTCACACACACATAGCGGCTGTACTTTTATTATTGCACCCAAATATTAAACGTCCCCATGATTTAACATTTCACTGCAACATGGATTCTCAAAAAGTGAAAAGAACCACTCAAGCAATTAAATAGACTTAAACCAGAGATTAATTAAAACTGGCCTTTCTCCATCTTGCTATATAGCCTTTCAACTGATGATGCTGATAAGAGGGAGTTGGTAGATAATCGCCTGGATGACGAGTAGTGTAGTAGAAGTGTGTGTGTGTGGGAGGGGGGGTTCTGATAAGAGTGGAGGGCTGGGAGGTTCGACGTTGTGGCGGTTTTTCATCTACTTGAACAGTAAACCGTGATGACATTTATAAAGACAAACAATTTACCTAATTCTACAAATATTAATGTTGCACAAAAAAAAGCCTCATGTTTATTCATTGAAAATACTTTTTATTCTAAAACACAATTTTTGTGCACATGTATTTAATTATTTTCACAACAAAGTGGTATAGCACACTTTATACTGAATTGCTCAGGTGTTTTTCAAAAGTCCCTTTCATACAAATTATCTTTCCATTGTGCTCCGTAGGAAATAAAACAAAATAGACAAGAGCACTGCCTCATAACTGAGCCCCCCCCCCCCCCCCCCAAAAAAAAGATTGTCTGTGTTTTAACACAATGATTTGTGATTCAAGCATCTCTATGTCTCATTTTCCCCCTTTGCTTTCTCATGACAAAATTGCACACGGAAGACTGGAAATATATGTTTTATGCAGCTTGGAGAGATGGCGGCATAAAAGGACAAAGCAGTCATTTCTATTCATTTGTCTCTTGCTGACGGGGAAATGACGGAGTGAAGCAGATGCTATTGCTACGTGAACAAGTTACTTAAACACAGAGAGCATTTCTTTCAAGAAGAAGTTGGATAATTAGATGCTGAATCAAATCCCCACCACCCCTCCATGGACAAACTTCCTGCTGAATCAAATCCCCACCACCCCTCCATGGACAAACTTCCTGCCTGGAACCCATATTGTCACTCAAATTAATGATTTTGTGTGAGGCAGGAACACGGCAAAAAAAATCCTGCATATAAATCTTTTTCTGCACACTGACATTTGTTTCGGTGGAAAAAAAACAGAAAGCAGAGCATTCAAACACGAATGAAAATGGTGCATTCAGAGCTCAAGCAAATGTGTGCATTGAAGATATAATGGAAAGTGCTGGAGGCACGCTGCCATGAAGCAGATCTGGCTCTGACATTTTGTCGAATGTGAAATTCTGCAAAAAGAAACAGTGGGTGGGATGTTGTGCCCTTTATCAGTAGGTATGACAGAATGACCTGCCACTATAGATAGAATAACTTACAGATACAACAATCTGTTTCTACAACACGGGGTAACAACCTATCCCTGTACGTGTGTGTGTGTGTGTCTGTGTGTGAGGGTACCATGCTGTTTGTGTGGGGGTGTGTGTGCATGAAGGTTGCTGACCTTCTGATGCATCTATAGCAGCTGTGGAAGAGTGAGGCTACCACAGGTGTTAGCCAGCGCACAGGTGACTTCTCCTTTGAAGGTTAAACAGGCGATGGATGCTTCAGCAAATTCTCTCAAGGGTTGAAGAAGTTATTCGACCGTAAGTTTGTCCATTCGTGTGTGCGTGTGTGTGTGCGCGTGTGTGTGTGTGCGAGTGGGAGCACATAAGTATAATAGCACTGCTGCAGGTTGTAACAGATGGTTCCTAATGGAAGTTCATAGATCTGAATGACAGGGGCCGGGAGATTGGGGAGATTATGGGAAGGCGTGTGTGTGTGTGTGTGTGTGTGTAGGTGTGTGTCTCTGTGTGTGTACACATGCCACATGAACAATTAGTTAGAGTATCACTAAGAAAAGAGTCAAACTACTGCTTCTTGTCCTTCATTAAAGGAGGATGAATGAACACATGTTATAAAGAGAGATTAAAGGCACAATGCACCACTTTGGACTGCACTGATTTGAATGGGGAGTCCTTTTTCCAGATGAAGCTTTGCTCCGCTGCCACCTTGAGGTTGTGTTACATGGTTTTTTTGGCGTAACTATTCTCTTCAGGTTGATCTTGATTTGTCCAATAAATGATTTTATGACCAAATACTGTACATACCTAATACATAGTTAATGCCTTTGCTTTTATAAGCCTCCACTTTTACTTACATTTGGTGTTTAGCAAGCTAACAAGCCAAATTCCTGTAAACATTATGCGTCCTAAAAATTCACTGTGCTGGGGTTAGAAACACTATGCAGTGGAAAAGAAGTCATTTTTTGCATTTTCTAATAAAATAAATTAATAAACAGATCAGTAATTGAATTGTCGTTAATTCTGAACTTGAGAGATTATATTATCTCACTGAGCTAAATGCTAATTAACAAGTCAAACTGTCGCATCTACTGACATGTTGAAGGAATTTTCAAGGCATTCCGGGAGAAATCTGATTTAGTAATTTTCTCTTAGATCATGAAATGCCAAATTATGACAAGCAATAAGAATTCTGGTAATAACAGGTGTGTTAGTTTTTTTTTTTTTTTTTAAAGCATCAAGTGAATGCCGCATTTTCATCAAAAGCATTGCTTGCACTAATACGTCCGAGTGACCTTTAAATGCTTGTGCAGTTTTGCCTTCCAAAACACATATAAAGGATACCAGAAATGACATGATGACACTAAGAAAAACACTGACCGAAATGTGATGTACTTTTACCAATCAGTGCAGACTGCAAAGCAGGACAGCTTTCTTTTCTATTTTTACCCAAGTAGAACTTGGCCTACTTCCCCTGTTCTTCCCTGATGGGACCTGTGAGGTATAAGCGCCTCTCCGAAGACCTACAGGAAATGGATCCCAAATTACTTTGTTGGCTTTTCAGCGATGGTGGGAGGGCTGGCGTCGTAATGTGCAGCTACGGCTTCTGAAACGGCATTAACAAAATGTTTCATGCATATTAAAGCTCTCACTGGTGATTGGGTTCATTAGTTATTCCAACCATCTGACCTCCCCACAGCACTGCTCCGACGCGCTCATTACGAAGCTCTTGTAATTCATTAAGCTCCCTAAACGAACACAAACCATACCGAGGGTCGCAAGCTATCGCTGAGCGGCAATGCTGCAGGTGCCTGAGGGAGCTTAATCCCAAGTGTGTAGATCAGGTTTTACTACTATGATGAGGGCTGGGTTGGACGTTAACGGCTGTCTTCGTAAAAAAAAAACACACACAAAAAAAAAAAAAACAAGAACCATCAGGAGATGCATCCAAGCTTCTTCAGTTTAGTAGTGAGGTAGAAATAAATAAACTCAAAGATACATTTCACACCATTTCTACATGTACAAATTCTCAATGAGAGAATTCACTTTTTTTACAAGACGAGCTTAAAAACAGGCCTTGCTCTTTTCATACAGTAGAAACACATAAATAGAGATTGTAAAAATGTCGAAATAGTAACAGACACCACTCAGGAATATGGATAAGGTGTTAATAACACACTCCTGCCAACTAAGCACACTCAGTAGTTCAAGACTTTTCCCAAAGCAATGTTAAATACCAAAATGCACTAACTGTGCATTTGCTCGAATCGTTAGCCAAGTTCTAAGATTTACGCCCTGCATAAATAAAGTGTACGGACAGATGGGAAAACATAACTCATTGTACAAGAATCTAAAGACATGAAGACATGCAGACTATATTGAACATAAAGAACTTGAAACCAAAAAAGAATAACAGCTAATGGGAATATATAAAATAATTTGTCTAATAAACAGCCAGCACCAATGACAATGAGGATCACAGCACACACACCGCTTATACTTCTGCACTAATGAATGAGGTGAGGACAGCAAGGCTGCAGGGAACACTCCCCCCTCAGAAAGTGATAGACAACACCTTCATTTGTCATCCCTTCATGGCAACAGGTGGGTCGGCATCACTTGCCGTTGGTGCTGTAATTTATTGTGCGCATGCCAGCGGCTGTCAGACTGCTGCCTTTGGTAATGGCAGAGACCTTGAGTGACTTTAAAAGCTTGTAAATGTCTTCTTCTAGAATGTGCATACATTATGTGTCGAATCGAACCCTGTAACAGGGACTGCAGTACACAGAGACTGAGCTCTACTTGGCTAATCCTCCATCTCTAGTCGTCGCTACCACTGAGGGTCAATCCAGATTCAAGAGACAGCAATTGCAACTCAAAACAGCTTCACAGTGGCCTTTTTTTGTTTTTTTTCTACAACCAGTGCGTCTTGAAAAGCGTAACGGCTAAATTTAGCTGCTTTAAATTGGTTATTTGTGGTGGAAGCCACTTCAATTAAAGCCAGTCGCTGAGACGTCTAAACTCTAACTGACGTGACGACTCAGGTCAACAAGCAGCCAGACGAAGAAGGCGGTTATAGTCGCCTTTCATCAAACTGCTAAATGATGAGCGGCGTCCGTCTTTCAGTTTTGTTGAAACACTGATCCTCTTCCTTATAAATATGCATCGTAGGAGAAATTCAGCACCTTCATCTCCTTCTTACATTTTCCTCATCAAACGAGTGGCTGTTCTCACCACACTTCTTTGTTTTGCAGAAATAATCCCAAAATTGAAGAAGTATGTTAAGCAGTACATTTGCATGTTCAGTATACCAGGGTTCGCCTACTGTACTTTCACCTGATCCACAATGTCTTTTGACATAATGGAGACAAAGACAGGCCCGTATTTCATAATAAGGTTGGTCTTTGCTGCACATATGCTGTCATATACCGTAGTAAGATCTCAGGCTGCATCCTTGTTCAACCTGAATCCTCTACTACACTAACAGTGGCCTCTATCGTGCTGCTGACGTTTCCTGTGGTCCCTGTTGGTACATTTTCTGAACTATATTTTGCAAAATATATCGAGACGGGGCTCACCACTTCACCTCCCTGCCTCATCTCTACGGTCTGACCCTGCAACCGTTTTAATAAGTGACTCAGTAGAGTGTTGGATGTGTAATACATCAAGCAGCAAGCAGCCCAGAGGCAGCAATTCTTCAGCCAGTAGTGGTATTGGGATAGCATTGAGATCTGTGTAATTGGATTAAACCAACCTTAGTCCCCTCTCTATTCCACTAGTCCCATCTGTGAAATCACAACTTGAGCTTTGACAATAGTAGGAGCTGTGCTGGAGCTGACAGGAAAGGAACACCATCCCCGTGTGCAGCTCGTGGCCTCATCTTCCCCACCCAAGGTTGGAAATTCCAGCAGCAGCAGCCTGACTGACGGCTCAACTCGACTTGCTTGACTGACAGAGTGCAGGATGTGAGTGCAGTCTCAGGCGGTTCTGAGGAGTCCAAGTGAGCTCGGGCCTCTGTGGCAATCCTTTGGATCACCACAAAGGAAGAGACGAGGACTCAGTCTGGGACGTCTCTCACACCTGCTTGACATTATACACATGACAGGTTACATGCAGGGCCGTGTTCTGGCTGCCTGCTACGGGCTGAAAGGTCTGATATGCATTCTAGTATCATCAACGAGGTGCGAGCCTGACACAGCCGTCGTACCAAGAGGCCCTCGCAGGCCAGTGTGCGTGATGTGCAAAGACATAATTGAGTAACCTCTCAGCCATTGTACTGTTATATAGTCAAGCAACAAAGTAGATACAATGCACCATAACATTATTTCACACGGTGGCTAAAGGAGAAGTCAAGCCTAAGAACAAGGAGTTATAAATAGACATATGAGAGGAATTATATTGTTTTAATAGAGAAGTTCTGTAATTAAATGTTATTAATTTCATCTCGACAAAACATGGACATTTTAATTGTTAAATGTTAATTAATGTATTATGCTTTTATGATTGCAAACAGACACATTCTGATTTGTGTATGCATATGCAAGAAAATAAAAAAAGGTTATTGAATTTACTATAAACCTTGCTATATAAATAAAATTGAAACCCGGATTTCTTTGTATCCAGACAGTCTCCGGATTGCTTAACTTTTAATGCTTGGACAAATTGATGAAGATTATTCTTCCTGCCAAAATTTGCTTAAGGGTAGGATGGATATGATGGGGCTTGAATAGAACAACACTCACACACAAAAAACACATTAAAAATAAAAACTTGAAGGAAACACAGAAACCTGATTGGATGCATAATCAGCTAATCTACCCTAACATTAAAAAAAAGAGTACAGGTATCAGCCTTAACTCACAGATTTCAAACATCAAAGGTAGTTTGTTCTAAATCATATTCTAACCTGCTGCAGAAAAGTGTGAGATCTACAAAGAGTCCAGTGGCAAAATGAAAGCCTGTCAGCCTAACGGGTTTTACTTTACATTTTAATTTTGGCACCGACCAAAGAATCAGATCTTTGTTTGAGAAGACGGCTAAAGCCAGAGGCAAGAAAACGAGAGCGGACAGGGACATGGAGTGGAGGAGATTAAGACGGGAAAAGAAGGAGAATAAATAGGGGCTGCTTTGAGAAAAGAAACTCAGCTTATGCCATTTCCAGTTTCAGGATGAGGCGAGCCTTAAGTTCATTGCACACTGAATCATATTTATGGAATAAATATAGATTTGCTTGCTAAAATATTAAAATGTGAATATTCTAAACTGCTGCAAGCCACAAACTGAGTTTTCTTCTTCGCAGTAATAACCCCAGCTGTAATGCGAGCCCAGTCAGGTAAACAGATATCTGCTCACCTACGCCTGCTTCATTTCACAGCCCTTTCTGAACTCTACAGCAGCATTTAAATGATTAAAAAAAAAAAGAGTATAGCTAATTTGGGAATTAAGGATAAAGCGGCTAAATCCCAGTGAATCCCCGCTTTATATCAGTAACTGAGTATTTAGAGTCAATGTGTATTTTCTCATTAGTAATACAAACATGAATTACAACGAATCACCCCAAGCAGTATTTAAATAGGTTGCAGAAGAATCATTTCTTCACACAAACACACACACACACACTTCCTCTTTTAATTGTGTAACAGGAAATATTTGGGACGAAATAACCATTATAAGGGTAGAAAAAGGCTGGAATATAAAACGCTGTGGATACCATTCTGTGGCGGGTTAGCGGCCGTCTTATCGGCAGCCTGCATTAAGACGAGGCTTTCACTTCCCTGCCCGTATGAATAATAAGTCTCTACGAATTTCCTACAGTCTAAAACTTTTAATTTTAGTGGGAAAAAAATAACATGTCTAAATAAAACCTATCAACATGTTGAAAAGTTTTTAGGGATATTTGTATTCTATAAAGAAATAATGATTCCCCATTTCTTTACTACACTTGTCCTCTTCGTAATTATCTCACTGGCGATATTCATCTCTCTGGTTTGCTTTTCTTGTCTTACAAAAAAGTTTCTCGACCTCCTTCTACCTCCCTCCCCCTGCCCCAGCTCTGATGCCGCTTCCTCTCCTTACCTCCCACTTGCTGCTCATTTTTAAATCTATGAATTTCTGAACATCATTTTCTTGATTTTTCCATGCCCCAGGGAGACATTCTCATTCCAGCCCTTCTCTTTTTTCACCTCATTTCCTTCCTCCTGAGCAAATCTCCCAGACAGGATGTGAGGTGACAGTGTTGCCCATGTAGGTTATGGCGGGGTTGGGGGCTGTTCAGTGAGTGGGGTATGTATTTATTTGTATGTGCATGTACATGTGTTTGAGGGCGGTGAAGCGATATGAAGGTGGGGGGTACAGCCTCCCTCTCATCCAAAACAAAATAGGGGTGGAGGTTCCATCTGAATCCATTTCTACAAAAGACCACAGGAGACACCGTTTAATAACTTTGTCTTCCTCATTAGGATCTGAGCTGTAGCATCAACTGTCCCTTAGAGAGACGTCTGCTCCTAAACATGAAAACACCTCCTCCCACAAGACCGCATGCTCTTAGATTTTCTTTAGGGCTTCCGCTGTGTTGGAAAGTGTCAGTATTTTCGCTTCCAATGGAGAGAGTGGAAAAAGGTGGAGGATGGAGTTCAGTTTTTCACACTGTAGTCAAAACACGCTGACAGTAAAACACAATATGTATAAAAGGAGCATATACATGCATATGTACCGCTTGAATGTCCTAAAGCATATTGGAGCAGTACTATAATGGCACAGCTCACGGAGGACCACAGATATTAAGAGTAATGGTTCTGTGTGTGTGTGTGTGCGTGTGTGTACATGATAATGACAATAACCATTCTGCCTGACGATGGTGAAGAAAATAGTACATTTAGCTTTGAATAGCAATAAATGCAAACTCTATTCAGGTAATATGGGAATTAAATGCTTCCATATCCCATAATTTAAATTGTAGGGATTTTGGCAAGACTTACTTGGGCTCTCGGACTGCGAAACAGGGAGCAACAGTTTCCTTTTAAACATTATTTTTCAGGATTAAATTAAATTAGAATCTGATTGTGCATATTTTTCTCATTTGCCTGCTTGTCACTCTGCTTCCCCTCCCTTCTCAAGTCTTCTCTCTATTCTCGCTGGGTTAGAGGTCTCCCACTGTGAGAGCGAAATACATTTCTAACTAATCACTGGACTGTCTAAGCATAGCAGCGGTAATAATTATATCCCAAAATGCAGGACATTGAAGTGATAACCTCTGGAATAATATTTCTCCTCATGCATCACCCAAACTGACTTCATCCAACATTAAACAGAAAGAAAAACAGAGTGCTAGTTTAAAATAAAATTTTAAAAAAAATGGAGATGATTCTCTAAATTTTTTGTCACTGATAAAATATAATCGGCTTAAAATTGCATTTCAACTTTAAAGAGGAATTACACTGCTTTCTACAGGAGTTCAGAGAGAAGGAATAAAGCTGATCTTCCTCCAGCCAATTGTGTGTCCACATGAAAATGAGGCTATCGTTTGGGAAGGAAGCGAGATGACTCCAAAATAAATAAATAAAATACAAAATTAGACCACAGTTATGGTCTATGGTCTCAGTTATATATCTGAGGAAATTCAGAGCACAGAGAATGGGACTAAACTAAACCATGTATGTTTGTGTCTGTTTACTGTACAGTGTTTACTTGTACACAGGTGTGACGCATCGTTCCCCTTACCTCTAGGGCTTTCCTCTTACTGTTGAGCAGCCTGGCGATGTCCCGGGCCACCCTCTCCACCAGGTCCTTGGGGTTGTTCCTCTTGACTTCGAACTGGCTCTTTTTTTCATTATAAATCTGCAGATGGAGAACAGAGAGGATCAACGATCAGGTTGCCTGTCTTTAGCTGATTGCTCATTCCGGAGGCCGCATGCGAGACGGTTAACATTTACTGTAGAGCAGGCAGGTTGCAGCCTGCCATTGCACCATAAGCCTCTGCACTGTAGCAGAATTAAACACAGGACAGGCTCTTAATGGCAAAGCACTTAGCTAGCCAGCTGCAGCCTGGCAGCCAGGATCAAATTAAAGAAACGCAAACACCAGCACATCCTCACTGCTGGGTGGAGACCTTGCATCTTCACGATGTTAACTCCTTTGGAGCTGAAACAAGCAGCCTAATTTACATCTTGGCTTAATCCCATGCGTTAATGAAGGCCACCCGGCACCAAAAATGCCAGAGCATTTGCATCGTATATGACGGCAATAATCCCATAATTAAAATGAAATGCAAACTTTTTCTGGGTCATTGCCAGAATAAAGTCAGATAAGAATGAATTTAAATATCATAAACTTTGCAAACCACATAAACGTATAAGACAATTTGTTTGGGACGCCAGAAGGGACTGGGATGTTTGGAAAGAAGGTTCATCCAGTAGCAGAAGTACAGATGCTTGGAGTGCTGACAGTGGAAGGTACTTGGAAGATTAGTCTGCTCCCTCTGGAAACATTGCGAGGCCTGACTCAGCAGCTCAGGCTCTCTATAGGATATTTACTCTAAAACAGTGCACCACCCGAGGGATTAACACTTATCCTGCTGCCCTAAGACACTGGAGGAGTCACACGGACACCTTAAACCAGTCTGTGTGGGTATGAAGAAAACACAGAATGTTTAAGTCTTCAATGCTTTCACTCTTTTGTGTTGCGTGTGTAGATCACTGGGAGTAACCACAACCACAAATATGTACAATTAGGAATAAAAAGGTTTTTAGCTTGAGTTTAAAAATTCAGATAATTATTTATATTTAATATGAATCCATATTGCAAATGTATTTCCATGTCCATGTTCCAGTAACAATAATAATAATAATAATTAGTTATTATTTATTTATATAATACAATATAATAATAACCATAATTATAAGGATATTTTGCAGTTTGCTGCTATTCTATATCAGAACCCTGATCCATAATTCTAAAGTCATTTGAGTGAAAAAAGCACACAATCACTGCATTTTTTTTTTTTTTAACGTGTCTCTTCAATTGTGTGCAGCTCAGAAGACTCTTCAGCCGGTTGCGCTGCTGCTTGTAAACAGACATCATCTGGATCACACTTTGCCCCTGTAGGCCTGAACGTGTTGGGAAATTACCAGCAAGCTGACAAAAAGGTTGAGTGAACACAAACATGCACTGTGGAGAAGCAATCAAGACTCCTATAGCTGGGCATTTTAATGGCATTTACTACAACAGGTCTCCATAATATCTCTGTGGCAGTTGAAGGTGACCCTACATCCCAGAGGTGGTAAACTACCCACACAGCAGGAGGTTGACAGGATCTTTATTCTTCAAACACTTATTCTACCTGTCTTCCCTCATATTGAATATTTGTATATATTTTCTGTTGACTTAATAATGTCTAGCTCCAAATCATTGCAAATAAGTCTAAGTTTGTAAATGAGTCAGTATGTGTGAAGTATGTTGTTTTACATTTGTGAGTACCATAATACCTCAACATACGAGTGCTTTGACCTAAGAGTGTTCCGAGACACGAGCATCAATTTGAGGCACGAGCAACTTCCAGATGGTCGAGTGTGCTTCACTCGTTCTCCACCCCATCTTCCTTCTGCCATTCTGCTATGTGTGCTTTTTGCTCAGCCCCAACCTCGGTCAAATAGACTCAAACTTGTAGTGCTTTTAAAAATCCATGCAAAACCGAGAGCAGTGGAGCGAGATAGAGACAGTAAGGTAAAAAATACTTGCTGTTTTAAGTGTCACATTCTGCACAAATATCCCTGACAAACTAAATTCTAATAAGAAAACACAGACAGAGGGCAGGCTAGATACACACATTTTACATCCTGCATCTACCATATTTATGCATCAACACACTCAGGAAAAGTAAAAACAGTTAATCTTGTTCCATTATGTTTCATGCAATTACTCTTTATTCTATTCACCAGAAGAAGAGCTTTTTCTTCTTCTTCTTCTGTGAAGCTATTATTTCTTGTTCCAAAATGCCTAAATGTCACGACTATCTCAAGGTCTGAATAACTCAGGAATGATGAGTCATGTTCTGAGGCACCAAACAGATGCTCCAGAACACCGCAGTCATAAGACGGGTGATAAACTTAAGCCGAAATGTCTCTCGGCCACTGTAAAACACCGTAGAGGAAATATTACGTTATGGGAGGTCATTTTCCATCTGCTGCTGGTCATGTGCATCATCATCGACTGATTCTGAACTATTGTGTCTGAATGTATTCAGGCTTCTATTTATTTCTTCTTCTTTTTTAAGTCAGTAAAACTCTTGGACTGTTGTGAAATATTATGTGTTTGGGTGATGCGTTGAAGTATATCAACTATGAAAGGAAAACTCTGGCGTCAATGTGATCCATCTCTGTCAAGCTGAAAGCCGGGCAGAGAGCCAAAGGCAGTTTCCTCTAAATGGCCCAGTAAGCTGGCAAACCTGAGCCCAGACGCTTGGACTGCGTCATCCAAGCACTCTGATCAGATTGCCTACTGTCTTACTTTTGGTGCCCACTGAGGGATCAGGGATCTTTCTTTGTTTCAAACCACTTCTCCAAGTGATATGTGAAAAGGAAATGTGTTTTAATGATGAAGCAGGTGGTTAAAGTCTTGTACAGTATTTTGGCTTCAGTGGCTCATCTAAAAAAAAAAAAAAAGAATTGTCTGCAACAGTCCAGCAGTCAATGCCCGCACTCACACGTCCACACAGACCTGCACACACACTCACACACCCAAAGGAGTTCACCATGACGATGGTGTTTAATTAGTCTCAAAACCCGCAAATATAAAAGCCAAGTGCATCAGAACAGTAACTGCAAATGGAATCATCCTCTCAAGGGAGCATTTCTGCTCTGTAAGCATGGGAATGCGGCGAGTGCATACTCAACCCCCCCCTCCTCGCTAGTGGCTGCATATCCCACTCATTTGGCCATCTAAGGCTAAGCTCAACGCGATGTTGACTTTGGAGACTGGCAGATGTCGGCGCACAATATTTACTGCTCAATTTGGTTTGATCAGTGACACAGTCAAAGTCAGACTGTTTCCCGAGAGGACAACCTGTGCAGTCTCAGCTGTGTCTTTTTTTTTGCCTTCTGAATGTACATTTGGCAGCCAACTCAATTGGAAATGGTGTGTGTCACCCTCTGTTAGTGGAATCTTATCAAGCCATAAAACAAGAGCGACGCCTTCTCCGCTCCATTGGCAGCCCACAAACCCTGACTCGTTTAAGCAATGCGTTTTTCAAGTTGATTTAAAAACCATGTAACATTTATTTTTGAATCAATATTCATTCCCTTAATGGTGACAGTGCCCTCTGGGTCTGCGTCTCTTTGGAAGATTCATGGCCGTCTCGGATGTAACACGGAAAGCATTCCCGACTCAGAGCCTAGAAACAAAACACAAATGGTAACGACAGATCAATACGTCTCACGTTCTCCTTTCACTTTCGGCTCGTCCCGTTAGGGGTCGCCACAGCAAATCAACGTTCTCCACCTCACCCTGCCCTTTGCATCGTCCTCCCCAACACCACCACTCATGTCCTCCCTCACTACGTCCATGTATCTTCTCCTGGGTCGTCCTCTAGTCCTGTTCCCTGGCAGTTCCATCCTCAGCATCCTTCTACCGATATAGTCCCTGTCTCTCCTCTGGACATGTCCAAACCATCAAAGTCTGGTCTCTCTGACCTCGTCTCCAAAACGTCTAACCTTCACTGTCCGTCTTATTGTCTCATTTCTAATCCTGTCCAACCTGGTCACTCCCAAGGAGAACCTCAGCTTCTTCATCTCCGCTACTTATAGCTCCGCCTCCTTGTGAATAGTCCAAAATGAAGCTGTGGCAATATTTCAACAGCCAATAATGTTTCTTTGCACACTTATGCCATATTTTATTCTAATACGATCCTGTCAGTCACATCTCAGACATGCTCCGTCTTGCTTTTGTCATCGTCTGAGGCAATCAATTGAGATATCAGCTGCTCACATCTGCCCAATAGCGCATGCCTTTATCATCATCTTGCTGCACTGCATTTAAAAATGAATCTGTGTACCTCTACTTCTTTCATGCTGTAAACTCTCAATACAACAAAGTCTTTGCAGAATCCTTTCCTTGTCGCTGTCATCAGACCTCTGCCACCAAAATCTGCACTCCAACAGAAGCCCTTCAGCCACTGAAAAGTCTAAGCAGTCTGATGGATTCATTATTGCATTATTTGTTGATTGAATTTTGTGAAAGACTTGCGTTTGTCTCTCCTGAATGACGTTTTTCCATGGTATGCAGGTAAGTCCAATTTTACTTTTAATGAACACCTTTTTGAAAACAATGAGCTGTGAGAATACTCCAGGGAAGAAAACCTTCTAATCAACATTCCTTCTTTTGTCCTGCACTAGCCCCTTAATATTTAGAGATTAAAATGATACCAATGAACTGAATAAATGTGCCGTCTCCGCTACTAAATTATCAGACCGCCTCATTGGAAAAAGCAGTACTTAATTAACCTCTCAAAGCATAGAGCCAGCAAACCACTGAGAAATTAACCGACTGTTTGAAAATGCCTGAAAATTAGTGGCTCCTACATTTGTGCACAAGAGGACTAACTAAACTGATTCATGCAATATTAATAGCCATTCCAGACAGAAAATACAGGTTACATTATGTATTCTGTTGTTCAGTACCTTGTCTGTCATTTGTCTGGACCCACTTCACTGCATCTTAGTTTACGATGTTTAGTTTTAAAGAAACATCCATGTTTCACAGCTGCATTTAAGAAAGAAATAATCGTAGAATAGGAATTTTGATAATATCATATGACCTAAAAATTTGCACAGAGATAACAAGGATTAATAAAACATTTTGATTATAAGTCTACTTAGACTGAAATTTCAGGAAGTTAAGATCAAGCTTGTTTAGAGAATCCAAGAACAATGTTAGCCATGAGCTTTAGATAACCTGGTTGTAAAACAGAGGATAGATCAGCATCATCTACCCGAGCTAGGCTCACATCACCGGAGAGGATGTGAGCTCTGGCTGGTACCGCCGTTGGCCGCACACGATCTGGTAGCGGGAGGCGGTTACAGATCCAGTCATGCCCCTCCTCACAGACAGGATACTCTGTGGAGATTCTCATTATGCATGTAATGCAACTCAATTTCAGATATACCGGTAATTAGCTGGGGTTTGAAACATCCAGTATTCCAAGTCTATCTTTAGTGTAAGCGGGGTTGCCCCCAGCGTGGCATATCCATCTACACTGCCCGTTCCGCTCTCCAGCAGCCTCTATCACTTGTAAATCATATACTGCCACATAAATCTCTCTTCCATCAGTTTACCTGCCCTCTTCTATGTGACTATGGATGTTTTCCTGAGGAAAAACAGTTTTATCCTTTATATCACTCTAGTCTAACTGCACTAATAAAAATACCTCACCAGAGACAAATAAAGGCCGATAGTACTACTGGGCCTCCGTCTCTCTGACAGGCTGGTCATTACGAGCGCCTGTAATGGGCAGCTGAAGTCCCGATCCATTCTGAGAGAAGATTGAGATGTGCCGTCAACCAGACAGCGGCCAGAAAGAAGCGGCTGGTGAACGAGCAGGCTGGAGGAACAGAGGGCGCAAACTGACAGCACATGGTAATACTGACCATGATGGGCCTGAGGAGGTTCAAATCCCCCTCAGCTCGAGGTTGGAGATGAGTGACCATCATTGCTGGAGGGCCATAAGCACGCCAGCCTGCCTTCAATTATATTCAAGGGCTTTAGAGCTTGACTTGTTCACAGCTCCAGGAGAAACCAAGCACAGTAGAAAACAAATAATAGTCAAGAAACATGCTATTTTATAAATTTAAAATTAGAATATTGATTTTTTTTTTTGCAGTTCACCAAAAGCAAATTACTTGGTCATATAATATAGTGTCTATATGTGCGTGCATATAACTCACTTATTAATTTTGGTTAAATAATTTGCTTCAATTTATTTGTCATCAAACAAAATACAACACAATTGTTTTTTTCAGTGGCGCAATTACAGTCAAAGGAAAGCTATAAGTGGGCAACAAGCCAACGTGATTGTGTGCCAAATGACACGACTCACACAACGCATTTGCTTAAGCTGAAAAACATTTATCTTTGCTTGACTGTGAAAAATCCGTCAGTGCTGAGAGTCTCTGAGCGTCGGGACATCAGCAGGACATTAGTGAGTTCATTGATAGCTGCACGTGGACACCCGAATCTGGGTGTGCGCAGACAAGATGACAACTTATGCGTGACTTCCACAAGAATCGCAAAGGCAGTAATTGTGTTGACTTCAATCATGCTTGATCACAGGAGTAAATGGTGGAAATAAGCGTTGTTGTTATCGGTCGCATTCCTCGTGCTAGTGATGCGAGTAAACCCTGCAGTTCAAGGGCTGGATTACAAAGAGGTGAAATCACACAACAGCATTTATTAAAATGGCATAATAAATTGCATTTTGGGACAAAGAAAAATGCTGCGTTACCATAGGCAGACCCAGATGTATTCTGCACAGTTAATGTGGAGAACGTGCGCTGTTCGGCTTGTTCATAAATTTGGGTTCAATAGTTTTTACTAGCTGTAGGGGACTCCTCCAGTCCAATAGAAACTAGCCTGGTATTTAAAATGTGAACAAACTAATGAACAGCAGTTTAAAATAAAGGATTAGGCAGTTCCCGTACATTAGCTCAGCGATTCTCTGATAGACATCCGATGACTGAAGTCCATCACTGGGTGAAAGCTACAGCATCAGACATCCTCAAAGTTACAGATGTGATGCTGAGATAACATGTTCACACCTGACAGAGGGATGCATGCGACACAATAACCCTGCAGGGATGTGAAGTTGATCTGCTGTTCCTTTCGCTGGTGACGGGAGTTATCTCAGGTTGATGAGGTCGGAAGCTTCATGAGCTTCCTGAAACATTATGGGCTTCCTGAAACATCATGAGCTTCCTGAAACATCATGGGCTTCCTGAAACATCATGATCTTCCTGAAACATCATGAGCTTCCCACTAATTTATTGATAATTTTACCTCTGCTCATCATTGACATATTTCTGTTTAAGTGAAAGATTGCGGGCGTGGTCAGTTCCGTTATGGACACATCAGCGCGATGCAGGGCTTTACATGCCTAACAAAGAGGGAAAATAACTTAACGGATGTGGCTGTTTTACGTTGCCAATCGTTTTTGTAAAGGATAATGGCAACTCATGGATCGGAAAGGCTGTGAAGCAAATTAGAACTGTTAATTAGTTATCCCGTTGGCTCAAAGCTGTGAGGCCCAGACAGCTTTCTGCGTAGGCCGTTCATTCTCACAGGCAGGCCGCCGCTGACAGCCAATCAAACCTGCTGCTAGCGCTCATGTTTGATACAACAGTAGTAACTATGCCAATCGCCACCAATACTCCTTCAGTCAGCAAACACAAAGTAATCACAGATGGCGAGACAAGAAAAGGGGCACATTATGTAAAAGTCACAGTCACACGTTTTGTACTGGATGTCATCTGTGGAGTGGCTAAAAGCGCACACAGAAATTATATTACCCAGTAAAATTAAACATTAGACTATATTTTGTTCAGTCCAACACATAAGGGTCTATAAATATGCAGCGTGGAGAGATGGTGCATTGATGGGCAGCCATGTGGCAGCAATTGAAATGATCTTTATGCAGGTATCGTGCGCAGTGGCTTTAACTTCATTTCCTTTCATTTCCTGAATGTACGTTTGTCCCTTTGTGGCTGAGGAAGGCTGTGCTGCCGTAACAGCAGCACGATGAGAGCGCCCATCAGGGGCAATTCATCAGCCAAATCGACTGATCTGTCAACCCTGTACATCTGAAACACGTCACACACACTCATATTCTCATCATTAGGGCATGATGACTAGCTCCACAGTGCCAAGCTTCGAGTGTCACTGTAAACACACAGATGGGAAGACAGAGGGTGGTGACACTCCAGAACGATGGTTTAAAAAAATGGCACGCAGATTCAGCTGGCGAGCAACACGCTAAGGAATCCAGTCAGTCCAAGCAAAGCCCGACTTCATCAGCAGAATCAAAACCTCGTTAATGCTGCAGAAACCGTCAAAGCCAAGTCATGCTATGGCAGAGTCCTTGAGTTTTCTCAACGTTCCGCCTGTCATGAAATAACAAATGAAAATTTGTTTTGCTTCTGCATTAACACTTTGTTGACCCCCACACTATGTTTTCCAGTAGCGCTGATGTGCTCTGCTAGTGTTCATGTTATCGTCCCTTCGTCTGTGTTCTCAGAGACAGGGCTGCTTATCCCTCAGTGAAGTCAGCCACAAAAGGCTGCTGCAGCACGGAGGTTGACAGAGACAGATGCCGCATCATTAAGGAGTATTAGTGGGCTCTGCCGAGCAGACCCAGCCTCAGCGGACCCCAGGAAGAGTTCAATAAGATGGAAGACATAGGGAGCAGCAGCCCCTCCAAGGCGCTGAATAAAGGTAGAACTCACCAGAAGCCTCTCGTAGTTCAACAGAACTGGAGGCCTCCGGTCGGTCAGAGAAAGAGTCATTGACTGCTGCATGAAACCAGAGCCTGAGAAAGGCCGTTTGTCCCAGGGAGACAAAGGGGTGGGGGATAAAAATGAATATGTCAGCAGCATCTAACCAGCTAATCTACCATTTGCACTGATGGAAAATACTCCTGACATTCTACCGGGGCCTGGCATTGCATCATTTCAGCAGAAAAACATGGTCCAGCACCCGATATCTATATACGGTGCTATATCAGGCAAAGACAGGAACTCTGATGCCTGATTTGCATTTTGCTTTTGCAACACTTCCTTTGAATTACTGGATTATTCTTCAGTAAATACAACAGCTCACGGACAGCTTTGTAAAACCTGTCAAAGAGCAGCGATTGTTTAACCATCGCTGACCAAACCTAGCTATTAGTACGCAGCTTTGATTTGTCCCAATTCCAAGACTAAAAAGGGAACGTGTAAAGTGTGTGTTTAGGTAGGGACGCTAGCAGAGTTGAGGTGTCTGAAATCATGCATGTATTGTTTATTGGCTCATGTTTATTTGATCAGTATGTCTTTTCATTTGTACAATTATTTAAAAGCTGAGATATCTAACTTATTTTTAGCACAGATTTGAACATTTGTAAGAAGATTTGAAGAATTTGTAAAATACCACATGGGAATATAAAACTCCGATGTTGTAGCAGTAAATTGGAAAATGCAGCAGCCCCAGAGGAAACACGGCGTAGCAATGGCAACACAATGTAATTGTGAGCTATAGCAGCATCCGGGCACTCGACAAAGGAGACAAAGACGAAACATTTACATGCACCCCTTGGGGAGTGTTTGAGATTAAAAAGAGCGAGAGATGGTGTGGAAGGAGGATAGAGTGGGTTGGCTTCTGTAACATTATCAGAGGGATTGTCAACCGGTGATACAAACAGGTCTGAACAAAGGAAAACATCATTTATGTGCACACAGACGGAACCACGTGTGGACAAACACCCTGCAGAGACGGGCGTTTGACTATCCTCAGCCTCGTCTAATCTCCATGTTGACATAACATGTTCATCTGCAGGTACTGTATCTCATTCGAATGAAATCCGTATATTTAAACTTGCTGTATTCACCGTCTACATTGCAGCATAGGTGATGTGATTATAATCTCCATCCACATCTAGATCTACAGCCTGAAAGTGATCGGAAGGAACTGGAGATTAAAATCACAGAGCCAATAAACTGATTGAATTCAGGCTCGAAACCATCAAGATCCTTAGTAGAACTGAACTTGGACACAGTACACGTAAAACAATATCTCATTCAAACAGACAAGACACGCCAGGATAACGGTGTGAGAGGGGACAGTCGCTACGCCAAGACACAAACAGAGCCAGCCAACAGGCAAACAGGACAGGCTGGACAGATGGAGCCCGCAGTGATCTTTTAACTGCCCATTCATTAATTAGTCCCGTCAACGGAACCAAAGAGTCATGCGGACGTGGCGTCCAATCGAAGCATTCAACAGGACTTGCTCAGTGAAAACCATCATGCTATAGTTGCCAACTATTAGAGCGAGGGATTCATAGTAATAGACTTATAGGAGCTGGGAAATGTCTCCCCCCCCCCCCCCCCCCTCCTCGCCTTCCTTCCATCCTCAGTCAGGGTATTTGTCTTTTAGACAAAGATAAACTGCAGGCTTTTTATTAACATGCTGATGGTGGGAAATTGTTTTCCCAATCCACGAGGCTTTCTCAAATGGAACGCCACACAAATATGCTCTCTATAATTTGTTCCTCCACAATTTCTTATTTTCTTGACTTCCTTCACACCCTCCAACCCCCACCACCCCATTCAGTACTTTATATTGCTCCAAAACTGACTGCAAATTGTCACAGTAATGTCTCAGGCAGCGACTGCTGTACATGCAATAATTCAAATTTCATCTCCAGTCGAATTGCATTAAGTCACAGCAGTAGCAAAATAACACGAAGCCACTGTGTGTGTGTTTGTGGGTGTGTAAATTATTACCTGGGGCATTTATGCCCCTTGTTTCTGTATCTAAAAGACTTCTAATGTCTGGAACGGTGCACATTAACTTTTGGTCTGTGCATGAATTTGAGTGTGCATGGTTGTTTCTCCGTCTGCGTATCTGAGTGGGCCGTGGCGGTCCTCCTGCTGAGGAGACAGAGCCCCGGGAGACTTTTCTCTCTGTGGCGTCTCATCCACTTCCTTCTCATTTTACTAATTACTGCGCCACTTCCATGCCTCTGATGAAGCCTGGCAGCTGCCCATCAGCCTCACTGTGAGCTTGGCTTGCTTCAGTGTATTGAAGCAAATGGCTTTCTCCACACCGCCTTATCATGTGCTCGCTCTTTTTCTTTTTTTATTTTGAACAGCTGTTTAACCATATTCAAGTTGATAAAATTGAGCTGAAAGCTATTTTCTGGCCATTACCTTTGCGTCTTTGTCGCGTCCATGCTTTTTTAACATGCTCGTACCAGCTCTGCCGAGCTTCAGTCACAATTTCTGAACCTTAAATAATATTTTTACTTTGTTAAATGTCATTATATATGTTTTGTTTGTCTGTCTGTCTGTTCCTGTAAACTCTGTAAATTTACTCTGTAAATCCTCAGTGAATACAAACTAGATGATGAGCTGAGAGGAAGCAACCGGCATAGCGAGAGCCAGCCTCGGAAAGATCAGCCCTGGTTTGGAGGAGAGACTTCATGGAGGTTTTAGAGCAGCAAAGGTCAATGAGGTGTTGTTATCAGATTCAAATAAGTGAACATGGCATCAATGGTATCAATGAAATACAGCATTTCTCATGTTTCTTAATCACATTAATTCAACCTTTTTCTCTAAAGTACTTCACATTGTTGTTACTTTCTAAAATACATAAGTACACAATCTGGTGTGTCCAGCGCTTCACTCTCGCAGCATCGATTTATTTTTCAGTAATGCTTGTTTTTCTCAGAGCCAGTACAAATAAATGCTAGTCAGGAACAAAAGGAGCGGTGTCCTCTGCCTCCTCTTTTTGAAGACATTTCATTGGCATTGTTAAATCTGGGATCAATTAACTCGTGGGAACTCGTAGTTTGTAAATGTGAACGCTTTTATGACGCAGAACCACAAAGTCTGACGATGTTGGCTTTGAAGTAATTCCTACATTTGCATCGTTATCAGCACTTTTTAACTTGCCGCGATGAATTTTCAGTCTGATTCCGCAGGCCGAGCACATGCCTCAGTGACTGTCACCATGACAGCCATTTTGTTCTGGTCCACCTATCTGTGGCTCACCACAGGCAGAACGGGGCAGAGAGGGAGGAAGCCAAAGAGCATTTAAACTCACGGCGCAGATTACATTTCAAACCTCATGGACTGAATATTTAACCCTCTTGCCTTTCGATAGGCGATAAGGGATTTTCACTGACTCAGGAACTTAATTTCACCCCCCCCCTCCCCCATCAGTGAGATGAGACTGCCAAAATGTCCTACAGGCTCACTCTTGGTGATGGCCAAGAACCTTCCTCCCTCCTCCCCACCGTCTGACAGAGCCTGTCTGCTGGGCCTGATATAGAAAGTTGCTCCATGCAAAGTCATTACGCACAGAGCACAGTCTAATTATTCACAGACAGCCCCCCCTTTGTCACCTGCCAACAGGGTCCCTCTTGGAACTGATAGCATTAAGGGAACACTTTTACAAACCCTCATTGAGAGATAGAGGAGGGGACGTCTTCAGTGTGCTTGGTGGCTGCCTCTTAGCATCAGCGCCATACGTTTTCTCTCCCACCAAAAATGCCCGCACTCTGCATACGGCGGACTAAACTGGACAAGCTTGTGATGGAAGTAAGGTCTCCATATTGAACATCACAGGGACGCTTTTACAGCATGCCAATTCATGCCAAACTGGCTGTTTCCATGGAAACAAAGCACTTAATGACCGATAACAGAGAAGGACCTGAGAGGAAAATGTGAGAGTTGAGCGCAAGGAATAAAAAGACAGTGACAGTGAGAGAGATGAAGGGAGGGAGAAAGAGAGAGAGAGAGAGAGAGATCTTGTG
Organism: Brachionichthys hirsutus; assembly: GCF_040956055.1. Classification (NCBI taxonomy): domain Eukaryota; kingdom Metazoa; phylum Chordata; class Actinopteri; order Lophiiformes; family Brachionichthyidae; genus Brachionichthys; species Brachionichthys hirsutus. The sequence goes on along the minus strand of NW_027180521.1, from coordinate 77,683 downwards.
TGACAAAAGAAGTAATTTCGTATCAGAAGGAAGCATGAAGCCTGATTATGTCGTCAGTGTAAATGATCATTAATTTCCTTCTGTCCAACTGGGCCAGATTAATGCCTAGCATTCCCGTTGGGTTCAGCCACTTTGCCGGGTTTACCTCAACAACAGTCTGTACTTGCTATACGGCAAGATTTGGCATAGAAAAATGGAAAATACAGTATGGAAGACAGCCAGGTTATTTATTGGATAATCTCTAAAAGTTATAAATTAACTGATGGACATTCTGAAAATAAAATGGTTTACCAAGCTGGAATCCAGGTGATATCCTTGTTGTGTTATTTTGTTAACCTGACTATATTTACAGAACATTATTTTACAAACCAACAATGAATTGCTCAATTCTGATGAGCGACAGTTTCAAATAACAAATTGTCATAGCAGAAAGACACATTCAATCCCTCCAAGGCTTGTGAAGTAAACAAAGGCAACGTTCAAGAAAGAAATCAGCATTTATACGACGTTTATGGCTGCGAAACGATCAATGTCTTATGCCTATGAAGCTTTTCAAAGAAAATATTTGGTCATTTTGACACAAAGTCACATTTAACTTTGTGTAAACCAATGTGTAAAACACTACAGCGAACCCTGTAATGTGACACAGAGCAGTAGAAACACTGAGGAAGCATCACTTTAGAGCCAAGAGTGCTTTGGTGCATAAATTTGTAAGCCAACAATAAAAAGAAAATGCTGCTCAGAATTCCCCTTCTTCAAGCGACACCTTACAGAGTTTGTCGCCGTGGCTTCTTTGTACCTTTGTATCCTCCAATCCTCAAATGTTAGATCCTTTATCCCACTCGGCAGGGATAACGGGAAGCATTTAAGTACAGCTAAGAGTTACTATCAGCTGCTTTCATTTGGTATCACACGCTACCACACATTATGATAGGCCTGACCTGCCAGTGAAATCCTACGATGAAGCTTAGCATGTTGGATGTCTGCATGTATGCATATACGGTATACATGTAGACTTTCGATCACTTTGAGTTAATGCAACTGTGCAGAAATCCACTTCCACGTCTAGGTTAACTTTAATGTTTTTACTGTTATTTTTACTGGCACTTTACTTTGAGTACAAATATCACAGTAACCTCCGATAAACAGAATTAACATGAATTAATATGAAAAGCTGTCAGTAATGGATGAGACGATGACAAGCCGTGTCCTAGCAGGGAAAGAGCCAGACATCATTTGGACACGTTTCTTCTAAGGTAAAAGCACAGTTGAAGTCAGAGTGGATCGACCCCAGAGTCAGTCTGCATGTCATGGGTCCAAGTCGGCTGGTCCTGGTGCAGCTGGAGGGCGAGTTCCAGCAGCTAGCCTCATAACTCCACGCATCTAATAGTGAGTTTAACATTGTGGACTCTGGAGGTCATACAAGGTTTACGCCATTGGCAAATTACGCTGTTCCAGCACCCGTTAAATACAAACACTCCGCCTAATGCCAGATTCTAGTCGGTGGCCAGCACAAAGGGCATTTCATGTCACAGCACATGCTGGTGACTCCACTGTTACAGAATCTTTGTCTCATGCTTGCAAACGTCCACCTAAGCTTCACGCACGCTGCTATATCCTCGTGTCTGTATTACATTATAAGGTTCAATGAATCCGAGATGGACTATTTATCCTCCTCATTTGATGCTAAATCCAATACAAACAGCTTTATCCCTTTTCTCTGCTCTGCAGTCGCAACGCCATCTTTCTCTGAAACAGCTACACGCGCGCACGCACACGCAGACATTGTACAAATGCACCTAGATCAGTTCAGCTGAGTGCAACTGAATTATTCATATGAGGAACATTTACAGCGAGTCTTTATTATGTGCCGAGACAAATGTTTGCTTCACTCCGGTACAAGAACTGTGAGATGGGTCCCAACGTAAATGCCACCCCATGCGCTATTACCATTTTATTGACGGGCAGAAATAAATTACACTTCAAATCACGTTGAAATTAACTCTCCGAGCCCATATTTGCTTTCTGCAGGCCTCTGAAAACAACACACACACACAGCACGAGGCCCCCGTAACTGATGAAGGCCTTTCGGCATATGTGGTGAAGGTCCTGACACAACTGCCAGTCTTAACAAAGCAGCTCTGGGTCAGGAGTCTCTATGTGGCAGGTCATGGCTTCCATATATCAGAGTGTTCATCCTCATTTGAATGATGGATAGTAATTAGACCATTAATGGAAAATCATTAGTCAAATTTAGATATCATTTAGAGAGAGAAACTTTTATTGACGGCGATGACAGCGCCACTGTGACATTGACTTAGTGTCGAGCTACATAAAGTAAACTTGGTAGATGGCGTAAATCATTAAATATTTTGTACCTACCTTTTCCAGTAGACGATAGCATCATTACCTCTGCCGAGGAGGTTCTGTTTTCGCCGGCGCTAGTTTGCCTGTCTGCATAAAGGGGTCCGATATGCAAAATGTCTTCTGGATCTGATCCAGAATGAGGTCAGGAAATTATCTTAACTTGTAACATTAAACTCCATTTGTGAGGGTTGCTATGGTGACTTTTGCTGCAGGTTGATTTCTGCCCTGCACAGCTGCGGAGGCATCGCTGAACTGAACGAGACACACCTGTTACACATCTCACCTGATCAGCTCCTGCCTCTTTGGACCCGCCTCTCTGGACAGTTCTCTGCCAGAATATCCTCCCTGTTTCACAATACGATTTTGTTTTTGGACACTTTCAATAATATCTCTCTTATTAGCTCCACAAAGGAAGTTCTGTTTTTGCTGGCCTTTACCAAGACACGGTGGAATTAGTAGTGGACAATCGGATTTGTTGTCTGTAAAATCTCTGGATCTAGATCCAGAAGAACCCACTATTACTGAAAGTCTGCTTTTTGTGAATAACTTCTGAACTAATAATGACATCAACGCGAATCCAATAGCCAAAGGTTAATTTTCATGGTTAAGGAATCTAAAAATGTAGATAACACGAATGTAGGGCTATTTGTTTTGGTGTAAATCACAATATAGGGGGACTGAGGTGCAGGTCTGTGCTCTGAGAGTGCTTTTCTCTTTATGCTTCCTATGCTATTTCTGATTTGGTGTCATGGAATTTGTCGTTCGCACCTTGAGGCTGCCTTAGTGAAGACAGGAGCGCTGGTCGCAGGACGGGCATGTGACGTGCTGATGCACGACGTGTGCAGCCCACAAACCAAACTACAAATGTAGCTCTTGGCAGCCATTGGCTAACTCCAAGAAGAAGAAAATCAAGCAAACCTCAAACCGCAGAGACAGTTTCAGGTCAGAGCTAAAGAGTCAGACGCTGTGGTGTCTTTTATTAGTGGAACACTGGTTCACTATTTACAGACACTCCCTGGAGTAGTGCGACCGTGACAGTGTGAAACCGAGACGTCATAGAGAGCGGTCTTCGTTGTGTTGCTGTTGAAGGATCTCTGTGTATGATGACTTGTGTATTGATGGGTCCATTTGGCTACATTTTTAAAACAGGACAAGAAATAATCAGTTAATTAAAAATAAATCTAGGAACACCGATTCAGAGTCATTCTCCATTATGATAAACACATAATTCCAAAGAGAGTAAGCTACTTAATATTGCATGGGAGATCTGAGCGCAGCCACTGCAGCATGTTGACATCACCATGGCGCACGCTCTTCCTCGGGGGGATAGTTAAAACAATTGATTAGCGCGATGACGATGGAGGTATGGGCTCACCGAGTGAGATGTGGGTACATTAGGTTTTCTTTTGCTTTGGGGAATTCATGAAAAAATAAACCCAACTGTAGTCTAGTCAAGAAAAAGCATATCTTCAGATGCACAATGAGTAGAAATATTAGTTTACAGAAAATATAAAGATTATTTAAGTTTGTATAGTTTAATCTACCAATTATTGTTGCATGTCAGTGTATCAACATCCAAATGTGTTTGTGCTCAACTGTATGAATACAATTACATTTATAGATGGGAGGAGAGGCAAGAGGCCAGATCAATGAAATATGAATGTGTTTACTGAATGGCTGCCATGGTGACCGCTGAAGGCTGCAGGGCATTGAACACACAAGGTGGAGCTGATGGTTTCACCAATACAGCAGCGACCCCAACACATCTAATCAACGCACAATCATCCACAGAAGTCATCGCACTCTTCATCACCATTTCCTCGGCATCGCCGCCCGTTCGGCTACATTATCTTTCATCGTGGAACAGAATGACGCCGCTGCAGGAAATTGAAGTTGGGCAGATCAATAAATGCAATATAAAATTAAATTAGCTGCCAAGATCAGGGGAACATGTGAAAATGAGTGTTTGGAGGTGAAGGGGGAGGTTACACTATTCTGTCAAGATAATCAAATTATACATTTTGGACCCAAAGCAGAAAAACAACAACAGGAAATGGTGAGGCCAATGCTTCCAGATATGGATTTGAAAGCGGTGAGGCACATATCTTTGATTTGAGTACCTTGTGAGTGTGAGTGTGTGTGTGTGTGTGTGACTGAGACCAATCGTTTCTACAGCGTCTGATGAAGAAGACAGGGAGCCATCTTTTGCAAGATGGCCTGCTTTAGTAAGAAAAACACGATACCTGCACTTTGACAGCGACCCAGAACACCTTCCTTTCACCTGCGCCAGCACACAACCGAGCCACTCGCAAACAGATCTGAATGTATCTCAGCTCTTTTGAAGTTTTATCTTCTTCCAGTGAAGGATGACTATTCTCTGCACGGCGAAACGCCATCTGTTCATTTCAATACAAACGGACCACGTAAGGTTCGGTGCTGCTGGAGAGGCGAAGGTGAAATCGGGGATCCATGTCACGCAGAGCCAGCCATGACACACAGGGTTAATTCAAACCACCTTTGATGTCTGTCCGTGTGTGAAATGTGCCGGTGGTTCAGAGCTCACGCAAACAAACACACGGCAGTCCGTAAGTACAGACGGGTCTGCACGCACATACATGTGTAGGCGTAGTTGTATGAAACATGAAGGGCCCACTGGTGTAAATGCTTGATTCTCGACACACAGGCGAGAGCCTCAGCTCTGATGCACTGTAAAGCATCAAAACACCAATGAAAGCCCAACTTCACAGTGTCAGGGAGTTTTTAAATCTATTGTGCTTCTCTGGATTTAACTCCTGAGCATCCCCAAACATTCACTCACATGCTATCCACATCCACACGACAATGAAAGCTAAGCTCCCTGCAGGCAACAAAACAGACTGCTGGCTTCCACACACACAATGCATATGTAAAGCAGATACTGCAGTCATACAGCAGTAATAGTCAGGATTGCAATCGTAACTCATCCACAAAAATGTGTCAACAGAATCTGTGCAACTCTAATTAAATACTGTTGGTTCTATAAGCATTTCTTTTTGATTTGGTTTTATGCTGCCATTCAAAACTATTAGAAAGTGATGCTATGAATAAAATACAAAATACAGCATCATTAAGAATCGATTGGCATATAAAGAAGTGCTAAACAGATTTTTGCTGTAGTATTATATAAGATATTACATAAAATATTACATGCATTATTGCATTATGTCCTCCTTTCAAATTCACCGTGGAGTAAAAGGCACACTGAGGTAATGATGTCATCACAATCAGTGTGTGACGCTGAGATTCAGGTTTTTGACTACATCCTTCTTTGAGCGCCGTCGATATTTTATACTAGCTTGCATTTATGAGACTCTTTAAGGCCTTAATGGTCAGAAAATGGCAAAAGCAGATTAAAATGTCCTTGTTTGTTCTCATAAAACTGATGGCGGATGAAAGAGCAGAGCTGGAATTGTAGCAGGGCAAATTTACGCAGTTGCCAAATCTTTTTTTGAGGGAAATAAAGCTGCCGCATGGATTATTGTCCTGGAAATCTAGTAATGGTGACATTTATGAAGGACTTTGAGACTTAACTTAATATCCAGAGCCATGCATGTGAATAGTTTTAGAGAGAAAAAAAAGTACTCTGGGTCAAGGTTTGGGCTCTTAGGGATCTCTGGTCTCATGCTTAAACTCAAAGGTTTGAAACTTGAACCCAACAACGTCAATCTTTGCTCAAACACCATGAAACCATTAGTTAATGGTTTCATGGTGTTTGAGAAATTTGGCAACGACTTTAATTTCCTCCTTGTGAGCATAAAAACTGTAAATCACGTGACACATTTTCTCTGTCGATATCCATCAGATTAGGCTGGTTCACTGAACGGATGAACCGTGCTTGTTTGCAAGTATATGAGAGCACTGGAATCACGCTGAAGAAAGCGAAGAGAATGAGTCCAGTTAGAAGCCAAAGAAGGGGGCGGATGGATTGTGGAGGGAGGTGGGAGAAAGAGAAGGAAAAATTGTACAGAAAAAGAGGCGGAGAACAAGGCCGATGACGCTGCAGTCTGCAAAAATTATAAAAGCCGATTGCAGTAAGGAGTCCACGCTGCATACATGTGAGAGGACTTTGAGAGGAGTTCGACATTTGATAACCACCCACTGCTCAGGCAAGTGATTCAGAAGTGTGGCCAATCGATTGCAGACTGGTGCAGGTGAGGAGGAAGAAGAGAAGGACAAAACCTTTGAGGTGTCTGCACACAGCCAGCCGCTCTCACATCAATCTGAACAAGCAGCTATTTATTTCAGACAAACACATATACCAAAGACAAGTTACACTGTCTCCGAATCCTCAAACAGAAGATAGATCAGACCTACACATGCATGCACACACACACACACACACACACACACACACTGCAAATAATATTGTACTAGATGGAGACGAGGAGAAAGGATTTGCAGTGTAGGCCAAATGAAACATCTTCCTCCAACAGGGCCGGAGTTTGAGCAAACCTCTAATCCTGTTTGACACATAATGCTATATTGTCTTCCTTTGACCAAGTGCAAGGCCTTAGTTTCTCACAGAAACGCCACCGCTACCATGAAAGCATCGGCTTTTTGCTTTCATTGAATTAACCCAACGTCAATTAGTTACAAAAAGACTGCCCCAACATGCACCGCAGCGAATGACAGAGGGATTTGTTCTGTGCTGCTATCACTGAAAGAGTTCTCCTCCGACTGGGCCTTCACAGCTCCATCCGTTTATTTCACTGCATTGTAATTAACAAGCTCATGTGAAGCAACAAACTGCAAGATGTTCTAGAATAGATCGTGTCCTCTGAAGATGCAAAACCGGAAACGACAATCAGATTTATAGGAAGGGACGGATCTACCATCAGCTTCAGAATCGAAGGTTTCTGAGCTAACATGAGAATCCATTCCAACATAAATAATTTGTGGAGGATTGATTAGAAATACATTCATCCTAATAAGATTAGCAGGTCATTTTCAATTCCAATTTAAAATGAAATATGTTTACAGTTCTGGAGGCTTTAACAAACAGTTCCGCTGGATGAGAACTTTTCAACACGTTGGTTAAAATCCCAAGCAGAGATTTCCATTAAAATACAAGAAAAACAAGAATAAGAAACAGAAGACAGGAAACCGACACCATATAATCTACCGTAGTTCCATTTCTTTTTCTTAGCTGTCACATTTATATTGATAAGCATATTTCAAGCAATTCCTTTTAACACCAACCCAAAAATATCTGCATGCAGGGCTGCATTCTGCAGATAGATGCATTTTTATTTAAATACACACCGCTAACCAGCGCCAGGCCATCGAGGCAGGGGGCTGAGGAATCCTTGTAACCTTCCCCGGTGTGTGAGAACCAGATAAGTTCTAGGGTTTCCAGTCCCGGGGAGTCTCGGGCTGGGAGTAATGGAACTGACCAGCTCCCACACTGCTTGGCTTTTAGCTTGCTGCTGGTTTTATGTGCCGCTAATGTCCACATTAATTTGCTGTACGTCTGATGTTGTTTTTGTTTGTGGTAAATACATAGGAAATTTTAGAGTTGGCGCACTGGGAAATGTGTGTATGGAAAATGACTTTGGCTAACATACCATGACTAAACTCTCACAACCCTAATGACCCCTCCCTCAAGGGAACGGTTCAAATCGATGAGATTGCTGAAATGGATAATAAGACAAGAAGGTTGCAAAGCGGATGTTATATCCATGAGTCTGCATCCCAATCGGAGCCTGTTAATAAACCTCAGGACTTGATTGTCGCTCATTCCTCAAAGTAATAAAACAAATGATTGTTAATTTTATTTCCATCTAATTAGCATCCAGCCCCTACCTGAGGCAGAACACGCACTTTGTGCTGAGAACTGAACCCAAAAGCTGCAAATGTTCTGTTTGTGGGACGTTGAGCTCGACCGGACATGAATGTCGAAGGTTTGCTGCTGATGTAGACGTGCTAAAATAGCATTCATTATTTACCCATTAATTTAGAATTAAACACCCCGATAAGAGCAAATAGATGTGTGTGTGTTGATGCGTGTTACAAAACAACTGAAGGTTATTTAAGACAGGCATTAAGAGAGAGGAGAGGAGCAGCCCATAAACTGTGTCCTAAACTAGCCTGTGATGTTTCACACAGCCAGAGAAGCAGGAAAGCTGAGAGAGGAGGCCCATGAATCTCTCTCTCTCTCTCTCTCCTTTAAAGGCAACTGCTCATGGTGGGAGAAGGGACCTTCTGGTCTTCCTGTAAACTATCTACAGACATGAGAATCTATTAAATCAAGAAACAAAAGGCACCGATCGGCCTCCACGTCATCGCTCGCCCCTGAGCAACTGTTTCCCCTGAAGTAGGAGAGCGGTCTGAAGAGAAACTCCATGCATCTGCCATGAGTGCTAAAACCACACATGTAGTTGTTGCCTTCCTGTTGTTAATTATTTATATCATCTGTTCGCTCCAATGTCAAGGCTAAGAATTAAAGCAACATTTTATTTGTGCATGTTTTCATTCTGTTCGTGTCTCGATGGGAATGCTTTAGCGCAAGTCAAATGAACACATGCTGCTGTGTTAATTTGGCTGACTTCTCACTATTACTTTTATACTTTCACAATGGCTTCGGACACCAGAAGCATTCAAAGTAAACCGCCAGTTCTTGTAGGAAATAACAACACAGTATACCCTCAGAATGAACCAGAGGTTTCACTGATGTTATCTACAAAACTACAGCCTGCTGGCCACACACACACACACACTGACTGAAAAGCAAAGGGGTATTAAAACATTTGCAGAAGTATAAATGTAATTCCTGCTTTGTCCTTTCCACCGTGCTGTTATGAGCGAGTCAGTACACGCAATGCTCTCGGATTTCCACCAATCAAGAGGAGCAAAAGGAAAGCGGAGCGGTCGTGGAGTGGGACAGACGGATCCTCATAGTGCACAGCTTTCTCGAGGCATTTTGAAACGAGGCATTCAGGAGCAGTCATGTGTATCAGAGTAAATTATTCACGTTGATTAGACCCTTCTTATTGAAATAATATTGAGAGCGTTTCGAATATGTTGCACAGTATTGCCATTTTAACACCACATTGAACTGAGGTGTGGTAAATTCCAATTCACAGATTAAGAGCTAATAATATGATAAACCTCTAAATTATAAACAATATTCACGGAAAATTCAGAAACAGGGATTTCCAACCTCTTTGGCTTGTGACTACTTACAAACAGTCGGACTCTAAAGGGTTAATCTTGATCGCGTGTCATGACTAAAAACAAGAAAAGATTTATCCTTTAAATAACTCTGATGAATTTATATAAATAGCTGAAAGACTAAAGAGGTCAAACATTTCACAAGGAAAAGATTGGAGACAAGTCTAAAGAAAAGAAATGAATCCATTCCTATTAATCCCCTCATGAGCTGTTGGATTCAGGATGACCTGAACCACTGAACTATCAAACGCCAACACGTGGGGGGAAATGCTAATGGTATTAATTTACCGCCATCTGAATTTGTATTCCACCAATGGAGAAAGCATGTTGAGGATATGAAAACAATGTTGTATTAGATAATAATACTGCTAATATATATCCCTCTTTCCATCCTTCCATGTAAAATGAACTTGGAACTAATTTACACACACACACACACACACATAATATCTTTATCTGTGAAGAAAAATGGTGTGTGAGATAGGGAGGTAGAGACAATCTTGTAACCAGCCAGTATAGCCCTGGGAAGATTTCTATCAGACACACGTATAGAGAGGCATCCATTTAGAAAATAGCTTTCCGAAGCATGCTGGACCATTTAGCACACCCTGTGATGGCTCCGGTTTGGGGCCGTGATAAATGTTTCTTCACACCTGTTTTGTGCACACAGAGTCAGGTGGGCCAACGTACGCCGTGGGTAGAATAGGATGGAAACGTGGGCTTCATTGGGGTTGGATCATAGACACAAACTCGGTAACATGTGATGAGCTCAAAGCCACAGAGCTGAAGCACACTGAGCAGTGAATGTCATGCCAATGTCATATCGCTACAGCCGGTCTTTTTTAGCAATCACATATGCTTCACAAGCAGTCAAGAAACACGAAAAACATATTAATCCTGTACAAACAGCACATTCAGCTAAATACAACAGACCCTGTACGAACCGGCTCATCAATAAATCAATCAGCAACTCCCTTTCAAGCACCAATATGAGCCTGAACCTCACATCAGCCTCACATTAGTGACAATTTGCCCCTTGTCTTCGTCTTTGGCTTGTTGCTTGGCTGAACAGATATTTGACGAAGGTCTGTCAGGCTTCAAGATCCTGCGTTGGAGGCTTGTAAATATGTGTGATATTTTACAGGCCAGTCTATTGATAAAACTAATTCAAAGATGAAAAAAATAAAAATAATAATAATCCTTAGTTCCATCCCATTAAAACAAGGTTGCTTTTCAAGCCCTGTCACTTAAAGTCCCTTCAGTGGGAATGCACACACACACGCGCGCAAAGTGTGAAGGACAAACATCTTTGCATGCATTTTCCTGATGCTGGGTGAGTGCTAAAAAACAAACAGCCTGTCTGTGCCATGCAGCCTGAAAGCCTGCCTAATAGTCTCTAATGGTCATCAACTTTTGAGAAGCACAATCCCCGGCACCTCGCGTCCTCCTCTCCGGGATCCACCAGTGTCCCCGCTGCACCGGCCGCCATCGCACTAAACGCAGCAATAGTGACGCATCTATCTCAGGGTGCACGCGGTGAACAAGCGCACGTGGCGCATGGAAATATGATGAGATGGTGTCAATCACACTCTGCGCCACCATCTGCTCCACCACAGGACCGACACGTGTTTGCACACAAGCCTCACACGAGAACACACAACCAGCACCATATTCTTCTCAATCTGTTCCTCTTCTCAAGTTAGTTTGTGGTTTCATTTAATGAATGGCTTTCCCTTTTATTCCCTTTTGGCCTCACCTTAAAACAAGGGCATCTGAAAGCTCAGTCCAAATGCAAAAAGGCAAAAAAAGGTTTTGAAAGGTTGTAAAATGTACATTTTAATTCACATTTTCTGAAACAGCAACGCTTTTTTTTGCAGCGCCTGCACACAACACTGGCACATAAACACACACGCACTTGGGAGATCCAGAGAAAACTCACTGATAAATAATGCAGGATAATGCCCCGTGTCACGTCCTAGCATGACGTCGACTTACCGATCTCATCTGCTGAGTGCCGGTGACGTGCTGCAGCACCTTCTCCAGCTCCTTCTCAATCCGTCCAGCCCAGTGAATCATTCTGGAAGAAAGAGATCAATCAATCAAGCTTCATCGCTCAACATTATCACCACAACACGTCATCACAGGCACATTTGTTTCTCTATCACGGCCTTTGAGTGAATGAGTGTATTTATAAGGAGCTGATAGGATGTGAGTCTACATAATCTTGGTGTATCTCCGTTGTTGCTGTCAACCTGACAGACCCCCCCCCCCCCATCGCATCTTGCATATATCTGGCTGGACTTGGCAGGACTGCCAGCCCACGTGGCCATCTTGGCTTGGATGGGATCAGCGGCTCTGCGATAAAACAGCTCAGGTCTGACAGAAATGCAGCCTAAGCAGGAGCTGATCTCCCGTTAGACAGAGCCAAGTCAGGAATTAAGAGATCAAACAGCTCAAACTCATCGCCGAATATCTCCCAGCAAGCAACAAATGACTTAATGGATGGAGATTTCCCATAGATCCATTTTAGAGCAGCAGCAGGGACTAAGCTATACCTACCTGGACACGGAGAACAGTCGACAAGGACAGCCATCAAGAACTTGTCACTCAAAATTACCTTCCAGCAATCAGATATATAAATTCTGTCATGTCTTTTTACTTCCGACCTTTTCCTTACAGCAGTCTGCGGATAGCTAATCGCTAGCATCAACAGAGAAACACGTCGGTGTCGTCTGTCTTTCATGGCGATGAAATCAAATGCCGTCAGTCAAATGTCAGATTAGCTCAGAAGAGAGCAGGGCAGACGGATCTATTTAATTGCATGCATCGCCATAATAATGGGGGGGGGGGGGGCAAGATTAAGAAAAAGCCAGAGGGCCTCCAAAAGGACACTGCAGAGCAAGACTGCTGGGCAGAGGCCAGTGACAAAGAAAAGGTCACCTCAATATGAAAAGGAAACAACAGCTAGAGCAGAGAAGGACGCTGTGATACTAACAGTGAGGGACAACGCCGCTGCTGCAGACGGCTTATGCAACTTCATTAGTCTACATTCTAAGCACACGCACACACACACACACACACACACACAGGGTATGTACAGTTTTGACAGAACGTCCATTTCAATGATCCGAATGGCTGGCTGGCTGGATGGATGGATGGATGGATGGATGGTCAAAACATTGACCAGATCTGCAGACCTCCAACACACTCACCTTCCACCCGGTGTGTTTCAGGCCCCACACACCCAGTGGACAGTCACAGCAGCTCCCAGGAAATGACTGCTCATAATACAGATTACACGTCACCAGAGCTACACGCACGATACTGTGTTAACACAATAGTAAAATAATAACCTATTGTGATGAAACTGCATTAAAAAGTTAGGGGAGCAAGTTTATAACCACAGCATTTAATTATTAAGAAAAATTATTAAGAAAAATATTATTAAAATAAATTCAATCAAGTCTCATCCAAAATCGCACTCATTGTCCTGCAATCATAAATTAAAGCTCTATCTGCAATAGTCAAACTTTAAAATCAGGTGGATGTGGATTTATAATTAGAGCTGCTCAATAGTGCACAGAATCCAGAAGCTTTTCATCAAAACCCTTTCATAATTTCTTGAGAGCTAAATATATGTTGAAAACACCCAATCTCACATTGTTATAGAAGTTTGTTTGTTTTTATTGTTGTGAAACAAACAAATAAACTATAACATTTCACCAAAATGTGATGGGTTTATCCTGACCAGTCCTCCTCCCAAACTGAACAGCTGGTCGTTTTTATATAATCCTGCTGTGATGCCAACAAACACCTTGATTTGTTCAAGTCTCTTCTTCTTCTAAGGATCAAATCATCAACAGCAACTCAGTGAAAACACGGATTGAAGTGATTTCCCTTTGAAAGTCACCTTGGCCGTCCGGGACAGCGCAGCGCTGAAGATCTCAAAGCGATCATTCGGGCTGGTGCAGCAGGCGGCGTTTAGATTCTTGCGTTTCACTGAACCTGCAGCTGACTCTACAGGCCGCATGCCACGCCCACATCAGATCATACGTCATCGCGTAAAGAAGAGGACGACGCCGGGATTATTGCCGGTGCGCAAAACGCTAAAAGGCTATTTTTAAAGTCACTTTAAAAACTATTAAATATTATATCGCTAATAAATTATTAGTATTGATTTGAACTCTTCCGCAGGAAAATGGTGGTAACGCTTTACGCGGTCTGTTCACCCCCTTGTGTCACAAAGTGAAACAGTTGGAAGGCTCGCATTTCATCATAAATTGCGCTATTTATTTATTGATTTATTTAGATAGTTAGTTAGTTTTGTTATTAGTTATGTACTAACTCTACAGTTTGTTTGTTTTCAAAATAAGACACCAACGAGCGGGCGCTGACGAGCACCAACAGGTTTACGCACAGATGTTCGGCTGTGCCTGCGGACAACAACACAATGATGCCCGTGCGTCTCATGCCTGCAAGACAAAAAATAATAAATACATCATTTTATCACGAAAATAAATAATAATCACAAATTAAAATGAATTGTTTAACAAGCAACGAGCAGTCCGAGTATAGTTTGAGAGTTTTGGAGGAGACGCTTCCAGACTATCCTGGGTGGGACACGCTGAGGTTGTGACTTTCACGCCACATGTTTAGTGTCCAGAGGAGGACTTTGTTTAAGCACCGCGTGTAGCTCTGCATGTCCATCATGCGTAAATGAGACCCCCCCCCCCCCCATGCAGCGACATCAAAACAGCATCGACTCGTGTTATTTTTAGCCCTCTGGCTGTTGTGATAAAGGATTTTTGGATTGCCGGCTGTGACACCTGTGCGCGCCGCATGATGCCATGTTTCTGGTTCATAATAATAAAAAAGGACGCTTTGGACTTTTAATGTCACGGATGTCCCACAGCAAAAGCTACATTGTCGGCTTTCTGGAGGCATCAGAGACGGAAGCTGCGTCCGTGCGTTCACGGCAGGGACAGCAGCGCTGCGTGGGGGGTGGGGGGGGGGGGGGCTTGTTACCCCGGTTTACCCCCTAACTGTGGAGGGTACTTACGTGTAGTGCTGGGGGAAGAGGTGGGTCCCGTCTGTCGGCGTGGAGACGCAAATGATAAGTACTGTTTGGATGGTGAGGAGGCAGAAAACACCGTAGGACTGTGCGCTGATCGCCATTTTCCATTAAATATTCAAGAAACTGGGATAAATAACAGAAGGACCGGAAGGACGGTCTCTCACAGCTGAGCTAAGAATAACCGAGCTCCAGGAGAAGAAGAAGAAAAAGTGTGTGGTGGGAGGTGATGGTTGGTCGCCAGTGAAATCTCAATTAGACACAGAGAGGACTGGCAGGTGAAGACACTCAGGATCAGGATCAGGATCAGGATCGGGATCAGGATCGGGATCAGGGAGATGTTCAGTCGCTGCTGCTGCTGATGCGCCTGCCTCCCTATTTGTGCACCTCGCTGTCCTCCTCGCTCCCTCTCCGCATCCGCGCACATTGGCTCCTTTTCTCTCCCACTCCCCCCCCAATGTAAAGACCACACTGAGTCAAGTTAGCCACGACAAGACCAGAGTGCCGTCATCCTTTCAAAATAAAACGATCCAAAGAAAGCCACGCAAGCGAGAACCGGACGCGTTACACATGGATTCATATCAGGTACCCTTCCCTCTTGTCTCAAAGTAAAACGACTTTATTTGGGACAAAGCGCAACCGACTTGCAGAAGCTCCACACGAGCAGGCGCTGCTCTTAGTTTGGAATTTAAAGTACTACAAAGGCAACTTGGGAAGAACAGGACGAAGAAGAAAGTCGTTTTGATGGAAGCTCCGTGCTGCAGCTGAAAGGCTTGACTCGTGAATGATTGTAATTTGAAAGAACACCGTCCCCACATCCTGTGTTTACTCGGTCTGTCTGTTGTGCTTGACGTCACCGCTGGCAGAAAATGGTCCTTCCTCTATTCCAGGAGCCAATTCCTGAGCGACAGGCGGGGGGGGCGCATCAGAGCGCACTCCTCTTCCTCCTCGTGGCTCTCCTCTGTGCACTCAGTCCTCCTCAAACTCTGTATTTTATGCAGGAATCGTGGGTTTATTTTGATCATTAGAGGCATGACTCTGCATGGAGGGGCAGATTGCATTAAGTGGAGTGTAAATATTACAGATTACCTTGGGACCGCTCTCCCAACTACTCGTTACTGGTTTATCTGATCCAGCGGATGAAACCTTTAATGCCAAAATATTTAATACAACTATTAAATGTAACATGTCATGCTGTCACCTCCTATTGACATTACAGGACATAAAACCTTTCAAATACAACTTTGTACGGGGGGTAGGATATGTCTCATTGTTTCTCGTATACTCGTATAGTTTGGAATATTTCAGTGAATGAAGTTTTCCTCTGGACATCAGTCAGATACTGTTCATTTTAACGGTAAACAAGGAGGAGAGATGCACAGCAACCTCGGAGTAGATCTAATTCAGCATGGAGTTACCCGCCAGAGAAATGAATATCTCCTTCTGTCAGCTGTGTGTGTGTGCGTGTGTGTGTGTGTGTGTGTGTGTGTGTGTGTGAGTTTACCTGTACCTACCATTTCCTGTTTGCTTTCTGATCATCCGATTTCAAATGGAGATGACGGTTACACATTTGAACCTAAAAAAATACATTTATCGGCTTTGAGGCAATAAAGCTTGGCACAGATTTTATTCCAGGTTTGTTTGTGGGCCCAATATTATATTATATTATACAATACTTTGTATTTCTTTTCCATTGTAGAGTCAAAGCTCAGATTCTGGACACTCCATCCTTTTACTGCTTTTGCAGCTCCTCTTTCTCTTTTTGCCTCGTTCTTCTTTACCCAGTCAGTCAGCGGGGGACACGCAGCAGTCGGCAGGGTTGCTGCACCGCCTCCTGTCTCTTCTGTGTCTTTACAGACAGGGAAGACAGCACAGTTTTTGTTGAAAGGACACGCTGTCGGGTACAGACCTCAGCAGGAGGCGGGGGGGCACCTAGTGAGGAGGATGAAGGGCTACAGCAGCGGGCCCCTCCCTGCTCATGTGCTTGAAGCAATGGATCATTCATTCGTAACAAATGTCGTGATCCGTTCCTCAGGAAGTGGAAAACATTTATTCACTTTTATTCACCAGAACTGCTAATTCCGGAGACACAAGACCAGCCGGCCTACAATTGAATCTATAGCAGAGAAGAGCAGCCGTGTTTTAATTCATTCTCGTTTCTGATGCGTAGGAAAAATAACCTGAAATGATGGTTCACTAATTTACTGTGGCACACTTCCCCTTCGTAATGATAAAGGCCCGCCTACTCACAACGAGTATTTGTGCTGACTCACAGCCACCCCTTGATTTCTCTCTTTTCAAATCAAACTCTAACTGCTTGACGGACCTGGAGAATAAAATATGAAGGCAAAATGTGATTTTCCTTTGAAGGTTTTTCTTTTTTTTAATAAGTGCTTAACTTTCCTCTAATGGTAAGACATTTCCGGAGATTTATTTGTGAAGGCCTCGGAGTTTATAGATTCCTGTCTGGATGGCTACGATGCCTCTGGGTGTTCTGAAATGTGTAGGACCATGAAAAGAAATGATTCCTCATGTATGGTTTGGTCACATTCAGCTTTATCACGTTGCTACAAATGAAATGCAAATCACTCACCCTGTGGGAATAGGTGTGGCGTTTGTGGGTGAAAGAATGGCAGATGATTGCCACCCTGGATCAATGAAAACGCTGCCATGCTTATAGAGAAGCTACTCTTTATTGGAGCTGATCGATCAGGCTGGCCAACGGGATTGGCTCAATGAAAACACGCAGATCAATGACCTCAAGCTCTGCTGATCCTCCTGATGGTGAGAAAGGCTGACAAGAGGTGAACCTCGGGTGTTCAGGGTCCTTCTCATTGGCCGTTTCTTTTCTCCTGAAGAGATTGACCTGCCAATCTGTTATTGATCCGGATAGTTGAACAGGAGGAGACATTTTCCCCATATTTGACATCCCTTGGACTCAACCAGACCCATGCAGGTCAAGTCAGATGGGGTAATATTAATCACTCCTTGGTTGTTCAGTCTATGGGCCTTGGGGAAGCTGCCAGTTGAGGTGCAGCCCACACAACCATTCACACTCGAGCTGTTTATCTTCATTTCCCTCTTCCTTATCCATCTTTCTCTCTCCCTCTGTGTCCTGTATGCTGATGTTCTGCTGCGCTGGACAGAAAAGAAAGGGTTCAACGCTGTAAAACCCAGTCACGTCAGCATGCCGAAAGCTAAGATCTTCTACGTCTGATTAAGGGACCGCTCATCGGTTGCGTTCACCACAGGCGATCGAGCCAGCTGCCCTTGTGAGAGAGTCCGGACACTTTCGGCGAACTTCAGCGATCCTCTGCAGTGGTCTCAGTCAGAACAGGAGCACGATATACCGTCACTCATCTATCAAACACTGTATGTTATGACATTCAAGGGCAGCGATGCACTGAGGCCCTCAAAGCTCACCTACTGAATTATTATCTCATTCAGTGTCATCGCTCCAAAACAGAGACATCCCGACTCATAATTAATTAAAAAAAAGAACAATAAATAAATCTCTACATCCTGCAATGTGGTTATTCCATACGTGACATCAAAGGTTTGCTAAAAGAACAACACAGACCTTGCTGCTCTGCATACCTTCTTTATTGTAGAACACAAACACACACAGCAGTGTGGAACCGCAAAGCACTCTGGGACTTTCGTGCTCAAATGTCAGAGCATTTCATCCTGATGACGATGACTCACTTCCCTTGCTCTTATTCTGCATGAAAGGACAACAGCACCAACTAATGACCCAGGCTCCTCTCATGCAACAGTCGGAAAACAACCACTGTATCACACGGAGCAGTGAGGCGCAGGGACAGGGGCCTTCTGTCAACACAGAGCCTCGTGATAGGGGTAGATACATTTAATGCTGCGTTTATCGTTTATCACCCTCGGGGAACACCCCCCACCCCCACCCCCACCCATGTAGAGAAGTGGCTGCATGTGAAAACAGAGCAAGACTCAGCACTCATTGACATGCACTACTAGAGGCCTAATGGCCCCTGGGTAATGGCCTCTTTGGTCTGGAGGAAATCCTCCCTCATGCATACATCAAAGCTGGGATTGAGAAGGATCGGGACTGGAGAGGGACGGGAGGAGAGAGACATCAGTGCCACACGGGGAGAGGAGCGAGGCGTTGGCGTTAACACGCCGAGCAAAGGAGCTCCGAGGAGTGTATTATTGTTTTATATTCATGGCCAGATCAGCACGGCACAGTTTAGACTTGATATTTGCATTATGGCGGCACCATGCTTATCCTGTCAGGGGAGGAGGGCATCAGACCTCAACGTGTTTTTGGAGATGACTGAACGTGTCCTAATCTGGTCAGATCTTGTTTGTTTGTTATTTGATCCTGAATTAATCATGATTTTTGCCATTTTCAAAGATTATTTATATGTTTCCTTATCTCCGGAGAATATTAGACAACTTTTGCTGGCTTTTTTTTCTTTTTAAGAAAACTTTGTTTTTCTACAAAAGAAAATCCTTTTTGAGTCACTACCACAAAGCAATTGTCTGGTTTCAGACTAGCATCAAACAATTTAAATTATTCCACTTCACTAACGCTTTAGCCTCTCTCTACTTTAGTTGTGAATAATTAGACATAATATTCCCTCAGTAATTGATTGATGAGAGGTTAATGTAAAGATCTGATGGCTTTGATGATCACCTCATCACTTGAATCAATCAAAATTGATTCAAAATTTCAGCATTTTGTTTTGGATTGGTCAGGAGAACAATGTCGTGGGTCCAAGCGGCTGAAATGAGCTTCCTCCGTAGGGTCGCTGGGCTCTCCCTTAGACACCGGGTGAGACGCTCCGTCATCCAGGAGGAGCTCGGAGTAGAGCCGCTGCTCCTCCGCGTTGAGAGGAGCCAGATGAGGTGGCTCGGGCATCTATTTAGGATGCCTCCCAGACGCCTCCCTGGGGACCCAGGACACGCTGGAGAGACTAATGTCTCTCAGCTGGCCTGGGAACGCCTCGGGATGAGCAAGAAGAGAGAAGAAGTGGCCGGGGTGAGGGAAGTCTGGGCTTGCCTGCTCAGGCCGCTGCCCCCGCGACCCGCCCCCGGATAAGCGGTTGAAGAATGATGGATGGATGATTTAGACTTAGTTAGTCAAATAAAAGTCATGAATTAAATGTCCTTTCTGGTTCTGTTATCGGCATTATGCATAAATATACACCATTATGTCAGTCTGACATTTTACTGATTATGGAGTTACCTCATCAAGGTTCTTCCTCCTTATCTACAATCCCATCCTCTATTTATCAGTCGCTTTTTTCTTCCATTATATTTCTCTCTCTCTCTCTCTCTCTCTCTCTCTCTCTCTCTCTCTCTCTCTCTCTCTCTCTCTCTCTCTCTCTCTCTCTCTCTCTCTCTCTCTCTCTCTCTCTCTCTCTCTCTCTCTCTCTCTCTCTCTCTCTCTCTCTCTCTCTCTCTCTCTCTCTCTCTCTCTCTCTCTCTCTCTCTCTCTCTCTCTCTCTCTCTCTCTCTCTCTCTCTCTCTCTCTCTCTCTCTCTCTATATATATATATATATATATATATATATATATATATGCTTGCTGACACACAGTTGCTTGCTGACACACAGTTTCCCAGAGTTTCCATCAGGCTGCTAAAAGAGGAGCCGCCGCCTCCCCTCTCTGTCCATGAGCAATCTGCTTCATCTGCACATCACAGATCTGTCAATGCAACCTAATTATAATTCACACTAAAGTGTCCATTTTGACCCTGACTGCATTAGCAAGTTTTGTCTCGCTCCATGTGGTTGGTCCACAGAAAGGTCCTGTGTGTAGGCATGCACTAATGTATGTGGTCTCCCTTCTGCATAATGGTAGCAGGGCTTACTCGACCACCATCAGAGGAACCTGGGACCTTTACGTGTCCTACAACATGCAGCAGAGCATGTCAATCCGGCCCCTCGCTTTGATTTTGAACTCCTCTCCCGGTTCAGGCAAGACTTCCTTTATCCAATGCTTTCGTTTCATAAATGATTTGGAATGAAGTGATCTGAAATGGATGGAGTTTGAATCAAGAGTAACCTCAAGCCTCGCAGTGAAATGAAGTTGTCCTTCGCTGTGAGTGGAGCGAGTAAAATATTATGTGTCTCCATGCGGAGCATAATAAACAGGCCCAGCGTTCGAGGCAGAAGTGACAGCTCGACGGTGCTTTGGCGGCTTGATAAGGCGAACGGGTGGTCCTCGCTCGAACGTGCTCTCGTCTCTTTCTCTTGTCACTGTGGACTGAGCAGTGCATAGCAGCCTGCCCGCCCTGTCGTCACATTAAAGCGCATCTTAATTGGCATTAAAACTGGTGATAAGAGCTTAATGAAGGACTTAATAGATAACACACATTCTGGAGCTTATTCTCTACAGTCACAGTCTGACACGCACACAAACACACACACACACACACACAGCGGTACTCAAACTGGCATATTTTACAACCACAGACGGGGTGAGTGGGAATTCATAGAAAACGGCTGGGCTCTAGCAAGAGGAAGAACCGAGGCAGGAAGGCTCACGTTGCCTTGCAGGACAACAGTCCATCTTTTCAGGCAGAGCAGCCGCTGTCTTGTATGGGATGGTGTACTCTTTTAATCTGATAGCAGTTACCTTTAAAGGTGTGGAAAAGGACTTCAACTTTTATGTGTAGTTTACATCACTCCTATCCTGTTGTTGTTTTATTATTATTATTATTATTATTAGATTATTCATTGTTGAATGTCCCAGAATAGTATAAGCAATATGATAAACAATAAAAAAAAAACATTGTGCCCATCTAGGTTCAAGCCCCAATACATGCACAGATTGTTAACACAGAATATACGGTATATTGAGTATCACATTGTTTTTGAATACAAGTTAAAGCGTTTAGAGATCTATGTGTTCACAGTCAAGAGTGTGTAAGAGTGCCTTTTTCCTACTGAGCCATGCACCGACGTCAGGGAATATTTGTATTATTGAGATTAATCTATTGCCTCCAGAGATCAAATGGCATTTTTGGATTGCCTATTTTGTCTGATTAAATGTTCCAATCCACAAGTATTAAATTCTGATCTGCTAAAACTCGGAAAAGCATGAGATCCTCTAATTTTAGAGGCTTGAATCTGAATGTCTGTCAGTGTTGCTTAATACAGGATGAATCGATTATTCTGTCAACCCTGTTTTATTCACAGTGCTGCTGGCGTGCCATCTCATATCTTATATAAGGGGAGAGTCCCTGAACAATAATTTAATGATGTATCCATTATTAATGGTGCATCCTGTTCCATTAAGCACAGACCTGGAGCTGACTCACGCTTACTGTCTGTTCTAAATGTGCACAAACACATATGGTCCATTTGCCCTGCTCGCCATGGTCTCAAGGATTCTTATTTCTCACACAGCGCTGTAAACAGGTGAGCAAGCAGGTGAAACGTCCGTGCACTATTCAGGGGTTGCTCTTTACGAACCTGCCGAAGCCAGCGGTGTTGTCCTACCATCCATCCTTTTTCTTCCACTTCTCCACGGGTCACGGGAATTGCTGGAGCCTATCCCGAGCTTGCTATGGGCAAGAGGCGGGGTACACCCCGAATGCCTCGCCAAAGCATCACGGGGCCACACGGAGACAAACAACACATTCTGGACAATTTGGAGTCATCAATTCACCTAAATCACATTTAGCATGTTTTTGGAGGTGGGAGTAAACCTGAGAAAACCCACGCGGACAACATACAGATTCTGTACAGATAGGACTCGAACCTGGAACCTTCTTGCAATGAGGCGACAGCGCTAACCACTAAGCCACCGCGCCTCCAGCAGGTAAAGATAAGCAGTATTATATCCATGTAATCAAATTTAATTCTTGATCATATAAAGAAAATTAGAGTTCAAATATATTTGAACAAATTACTGCTATTATTTTTCTCATTTCTGCCTCTTCCTCTGTGTGTGTGCGTGCTTGCGTGCGTGCGTGTGCGTGTGTGCCACTGTTTTGGGCTATTTCCCAGAAATGTGTTATACAGACAGAGGGAGGCAGATGCTTTCCTATCCTCCCAGAGG
Source organism: Brachionichthys hirsutus (assembly GCF_040956055.1). Taxonomy (NCBI): domain Eukaryota; kingdom Metazoa; phylum Chordata; class Actinopteri; order Lophiiformes; family Brachionichthyidae; genus Brachionichthys; species Brachionichthys hirsutus. The sequence goes on along the minus strand of NW_027180521.1, from coordinate 54,990 downwards.
AGAGTGCGACACATGTGGAGAGTGGCTCGGCCGGTCATATTAAACACACCATGTGCACCCTGCATGTGACCGTGCACAGTCAGTGTGGCCTATAAAACAAGCATGGAGTGAGACATCTAGTGGCAACTGCCTGGTACCTCAGCAATGATGGAAATCAGCCTCTCAAACAGTGACTTATTGTGTTTCCAATAAGTGAAAACAAAATAGAATTTAATATGTGATCTCCCAGATACAGTATTTATTCTGTGTGTGTGTCTAGGGGGGGGGGGGGGGGGAGAGAGATTCTTCATTCATCCTCTGGCGTGTGCATTTGCGGTTATGTTATTGCGTTTGTCAAATTGTGGATATTGCAGCAACATGATACCATCTTTCCTGCTGTCATAACAATAGATCTTGCAGTTGATGGTGATGTATCATCTGTCAGACTATCAGTACCAGGACATGGTCCACTGGTCCCATGAGGCTACAGACATGATTCACCGCAGCTTTATGGTGGGTGTCTTCTTTCACCTCTGGAGTTACCGCCGGACTGCTGGGCTGTCAGCTTTCCCTGGCTTCCACCAAATGCTGTACTAACCTTTGCACCACTAAGCACTGATTATTAATTTGTACAGCAGATATTTAGGATCTATGAGCAGCACGGCGAAGCTGATCTCTATTCATCTAATGGCTCGGTAATCAAGACAGTAAAAGGGCCTCTGCAATCCCTCCGTAGTTATTAGTAGCAGATTACGCTTCTACATTTTGGATCGATGTCGCTCTCTGGCAGTGCATCATCGCCATAACTGAGTCATAATAATAATAAAAAAGGCAGGATGAAAGATGTACGTTATCTAATTCATCCATTAATGCATTTCCTGTAAATTGAAAAGGGAAGTCATGAAGACAAAAGTAATTTAAGAGGGAAACTTTGATGATTTTGTTGTTTTGAGAATTACTATGGATTAAATGGCCTCAAGTGATGTCACCTGAGTAGTCCTAACTCCATTAGTAGAACTGGGGTTTTATTGGGAGTCATCAGTTTTGTATCTCTCCATCGTAATTCCAACTATTTTTACCCCAGTTAATGAATGAAGTGAATTTGTTGCAATTCCATTTGATTGATTACTGTTTTAATAAGTAATTATTCTACTGATTAAATTAATTATATCATCAAGATCAATGCCTTTCTCCAGTACAGTATACAAAAATAAGTGAGCATCAGGGTTAAACACAGAGAGACTGATTTTAAGATGCTGCTTGCTGGAGCCACCGCAAGAATCTCCAGCCTCTTTGTCGCCAATAATCTGGGAGGCGGGTCCTGCCAGTGGAGTAGCAGACAGGAGATTAAGACTTGAATGAATAATAAAAAAAAAGCAGCAGATTAATGGGACAGTGAGTGTTTGTATACATGGATGGGTGGGTGGGGGTCCTTATGTGTTTCTGTTTTTTTTAACAAGCATTCAACTCATCAAGTCACACACACTACACTCCTCAAAAGTGTCCTTTTAAAGCCTATGATGGAGCCGATAGATCCAGGCATTGTGTAAACAAGGTGGAAGGTGATTTTTGAGGACAGTAATACGTCATCTCTCAGTGTGTATCTCCTCGGTGCCTCAATCCTCCTTCACAACACTTCACACCTTTGTATCCCGAATCAGCCTCGATATTCATCAGTGATCAGCAGATAACGTGGAGGGCAGTTTACTCTGCACGGCAGCACGAGCAACACTTTACCCCTATCATTGGGTGAGACGGAGCGTAAAGAAAGGTGTACCTTGAATTCAAGCCCCTCCTCGGATGTGGTGGCGATTAAGTTCCATTGAAGTCCATTGAAAATGAATAATGGCTGAGGAAGAGCGCTTATGGAAAAACTCTCCCGTCTGGACCTCCTGAAGCATCTTCTGAACTACAATCGATGCATAAAACTTCAGCCTCAGAAAGATCCTCCGCCCTGGATGTGACATAAGTAATAAAAACCCCTCTGAAGGTTGTCTTGTAAAGATGCATAATAACTGCACCAGAAAGGTTATTGCTCATCTGTGTGTTAGCTCTATGCCTCTTTAAGCCAAAGATGTAGTTTGTTTACATGTTTAGAGGCGGTCAGGATGACCAAAACAACAATCACTTCCATTTCAGAGGTTACAGGCCTGGAGTAATAATGAATCATAGGTTACCTGTTTGAGGTGTTCATCGGGGAGATGAGTGAGTGAGAATTGCAACTGTAGTTTTACGAGGATGCGGGACCAGTCTCCTGTGGAAAAGGAAAGTGTGAGCCTCACAGGGGGGAATGTCATGAGAGATCTCACTCTTTGCACGCTGTCTACTTTTTTAAATATGTTTATTATTGCTGAGATATGAAAACATTTTGTCACCGAAGAAAAATGTCTCAGATTATTGGACTTGGACAAAAAAAAATATGCTCATTTATAAAAAACACTCGACACTGTTTAAAAATAAAAAAATAAAAGTTAGCAATCCAAAATCTCAGAAATTAAATAGCTCAATACAATGTTATTAGCAAGGAAGCGTGGCTGCACATTAACTGATGTAGTAAGTAGTGGAATGTTTGGAAGTTCGGTGACAGACAATATATATTATTTACAAACTCGCAACATGTAAGAGCACCCCTTTAATTAACCAAGTAAAAATAGAATTATGTGACAGATAGTAGATTAAGCATGTTCGGGGTTACTTCAACGTGGCAAAAAGAAAAGAGGACTGTTCAGGAAAAATCAACCCAGTGGTTCAGCAACGAGACAATTTTAATTCAAGTAAACATAGCTGGGGCGCCGAATCATTAATTCCCTCTGAAGCTCTCTCTCTGTGACACCAGTTGACATTGTTGTCAGGCCTGGGGCGGCTCTTAAATGTGAGGCTTTCCTTCTGTGCTTGCACCTTTGCTAAGTACGCCTTGTTTTATTCAACGGCCGTGGATCACTTTGAATAATGGGAAAATCCATCCATCTGTCAAATCCGGCAGATGGATGAGCAGCATCTCGGCAGCGACTGGTGCTGACCGAGCTGGAGATAAAGGGGAGAAGACCGCAGGACGTATGAGGGGGAAGAGAAATCTAAAACAAAACCAGTTTGCTTTGGAATGGACATTTTTAGAGGATATGGGCCATTGATTTCAGGCCAAAGAGCAAACCGAGTGGTTTGATTCCTGTAAAATCTCTGTCCTGCCGTGTAAAGAGGCTCAGCCATTCAAGCTTGAAATATTGCGTTCAAATACTAAAACTTTCTCTACATGTTATACACACGTGTTTACAGAGACGTCCGTGCAGATAGAATGAGCTCAAATGAAAAACCACTGAAATGTTTCCCATCTGCTTTGTCCTTGACTTGTCCCAGGAAGAGAGAAGAGATTCCCTCTATTTGTTACTCGAGAGGCAGCGAGCGGCTGTGACTATAGTAGAATTTAAAACAGCAAATAGGGAGGTAATGGGCTTCGAGCCTACTGTCATCTCCAGTCTACCCCTGGCTATCAGCCAAGACATTAGAAGATAAATCTGAATGGCTTCCATCTGAGGCAACGCACAGTGGTTATTGATCAGGCAACTCTGTGCAGAGAGGGGGGGGGGGGGGCAGAGTTTATTAATTAGGGATTGACAGCCAATTCCCTCTTCTTATTCACGGCCGGACAGCCCAGGAATCCTGATGAGCTGTGCCCTCTATGCATTTGTCGACGCCAACCTCCATGCTGACTGCAAACGCATCAACACTGCACCAGCACAAGACTGCACCGGACAGATGACCCTGCTCAGCGGCCCTGCAGTGTTAACCTGGGCACAATGAGAGATCAGCTGCTTATTCAGGTGTGAAATGGCCCCGATAACATACCCTCTTCTCAGGTCTTTATTTTCGTAGCCTTTGGTGCTGCGTTGACCCCGTGAATGCTGCATGATGTTATCGCTTCTGCTTAAATTTCAGGATATCATGATGGTTATTCAACCTGTAAAATTAATTGCTTGTGAAAATGCTTCTTCTAGTTAAGTTTTTTTCTTCTTCTAAATTCATGGCACCTTGATTTTATATGGATGTCTTAATTGCTATTCTCTGGCAGCTCTGCATCTCCTCCCTATACTTGAATGTAATAGAAATCAGGGCCTTTCCATTGATTGGATGGCTAGAGAATAAAATTGGCTCTTAACTGTACCAGAGTTCTGAACAGCACCCTAATCCAGCCACCCTGGGTTGCCAGGCTCCATTGCGCTCTCGCATGGCCTGATATGGATCTGATCCCCTGAACAATTTCATGCCTGCTTTGGCCTCTTCTTCAGCAGCAAAGCATCAATTACTCCCATAAAACAAATTCTGCCCGACTCAGAATCTTCACTGAAGCAGGGCCCCTTACTCCACACTGCCGTATCTCCATGATGGAAAATAGCTCAAACTCTCCTCAAACTTTGACGCCATTGTACATCTCTAGTCCTTTTAAGAACACTAAATATTGTTATGGACATCACAAAAGAAAACACTGAAGATTTATGAGAATCCAAAAATCGTGCACGACGCATGTCTAAACAAATAGTCTTGTGGAAAGGGGAGATTCTTTCACATGCTATAAGGGCTTGGATACCAGGCAGGTGCAGCAGGAAGCCTCCCTCACTCTCCGACCCGTGACTTCCATCTCTGCCGGGATGATTTACAGAGGAGGTGAAGGAAATATAAAGAACGCACAGATCAACAGTGTATCACTTTCATGTACTGTATTTGCAGTGGAATCCGAACTGAATTTGATGTGTTTTTGTGCAAACCAAAGGGATATTACTTATTTTGTTGTCGTTATGCAATTCCCTTGTTTAAATTGCAACACGTCACCAGATTATTTTTTTATATGCATTTATTTTTGGAAGAAGACATTTAAATCACATTCACAATTTCATTTTTTTCTGTGAATTGTAACATTACCGGTACTTATGAGAGACGTTGGGAATCCACAGAACACAATGCATTCTTATCAGGAAGCTGCAACACAGGGAAGCCTGACATTGTTCTGTGACACAGAGCTCAGCAACAAAGAGGCTGGCTAAGTAGCAGAGGGCAGTGCGGTTGAAATGTGAAATTAACTACACAAATACGGCTCTTTTGCAACACTGATGGGCCAAAACCTTTCCATATGGATTTGTTACAGTCTAGATGTTTTTAAATATGCTATAAGGTCTTATTTCAGATTGGAATTTCCTCTATAGCGCAACTGAATCTGCAAACAGTTACAATAAATAACCAACGCAACATTTGATTTCATTGTCCTGTCATCCATGTAACATGTTCATTAGTAATTAATTACCTATTTACAGCAATTGCAATGAAAAAGAACATTGCAGTTTTTTAAACCACGTATTTAGGTGTTACTCATTGGGTTTTTGCTTTTGTAAGTTAATTGGAATTTACAGGTGCATAATTTCAAGCCAATTATGACGTGATTGGCTGGTACACATGGTAAGTTGTGACCTGCTCTCCATTCTGTTAAACCCTTGTGGATTTCTGCATTAATAGATTTACCTTTGTGCACATGTGTGCCTGCGTGTGAGCGCGCCTTGTCATGGGTGTCTGTGTACACAAATACAAAAAATACCCTTTACCCTCAACTGCCTGCACGTGGGGTCTTGACTGTTTTATCTGCTCTCAGTCAACCAGGCAGATACCAAGTAGTAGGTGGACAACATATGCTGTGCAAAGTGAGACTCTAAATACAAGTAAGCATTGTAAACACAAGGCATTCCATCAATATAATTACTTTCACACAACTGCTCGTGGGTACAGACACACACACACACACACACACACACACACACACAGTGTGGATGTGCAACAATACAACTGCAGACCTTCAGAGGGCTTGTGGTTCATGCTCTTTCTTGTAGTGTGACAAGAAAAACAAAATGTTTTCTGCAGCAGCTACATTGTCCTGTCAGCTTCCACTCGGAATGTATCTGCAAAGAATCCCATGAACACATGCTGCAAAATGTCTTCAGATTTCTCAAGTTAATTAGGGCATCAAATTAATGCATGACAAGAGCCAAAATAAGGCGGCCAGTGCAGGGGCCTTTAATCCTGTTTGTTCCCTGGACTCGCCCTCATGGCACCTCAAGCAGCCACTGTCTACCGAACAGAAATCCCAGCGCTATACACAATCATCTATAAGATTGTATATATATATGTATATTTATACACACACACAATCAGCCAATCCACGTATACATGTGGATTTGTGCAGCTCACTTTGCTCGCATGTTTTTGAAAAGAAAGTGATGCATAATTTAATTCAGACAGTGTTATTTTAAATATTTTTCTTGATTTTCATGCTTAATTTTTTTTAATTGAACCCAAGTAAATAGTTATTCATCGCTCACATGGAAACACAATTCTTCATATGTATTCAATTGTATGTTTCCCCAACAGGAAAATCTCAACCTGCTGCACATCCATCTAACCTGCTGTGTACAGATTGAAAGACTTAGTTACAGAAGCTTAGCAATTAATCAGAGTTGGTTAATTGTATCTGTGCCAAATGAAGTTCCTTTCAGTACACTCAAGAGGAAATGAGTTGTAATTTATGGTCCTGTATAATGAAGCCTCTCTGATATTCATCTGTCTAATGACACATTTATGATGCAGGAAAGAGTGAAACATGGTGCATTCCACTTGCTGTGCCCTGTGTAGATGAAACACTTACTTTAGTCCTGAAATAATGTGATTTCACTGCTTGGATTTTTATCTCACAGGAAACTTTCTTCCTGCTTGAGCTGTGGCCAGTCACTCCTTGTTTTTCTTGTTATCTCCGTCTTCATCTTTTTTTTTTCCGTGGAAGGATGTGAAAGTTGAGATGGAGGTGTAACGTGATCCAGGGACATTGGCCTCGATTCCAAAATGATATTGCCTCATTCAGATTGTGGTTTGCTCGGCTGAATGTTTAACACACTCGTAACACAAAGAGTCCCGGCGCTAACAATCATTGCAACTTATCAAATGTACAGCAGCTTCACAGGACCCAACTACGTGTGCATCTACATCACATGGCTGGAGAGTTAGCAAGTTAAGTGACTAAGATATGGAAACATAAAGACATGCCTCAGGCATTTTCTTCTTCCTTAGCTGTGGGGTTTATTGTAACGGTGCTGGCTGATGGGGGTTAAACATTCCCATTTAGAATGAAATATGCAGCATATGTGCCTGTCTATTGCACCCTGCAGTGATGTATCCTCTACTAAGTATATTCAGTTTTTGTTGAAGTTGATATAGATGCATTAAATATATTGTATATTTTAGCACTGAGGTCATGGCTAATGTTACTCTTCTAATTTCCTGTCCCACTCATGCATGTTAATGGGAAGGAGTAAAAATTAAAAGCAGCTTTCATTATAATATCGTCCACTACACCGCCTCTATGTATTTGACCTTCATAACTGCATATTTAATTTGCCCTTTTCTGTCATTGAAACTGAACTTTAAGGTAGCTCTTAGTTTGTACGGCGTGCTGAATCAGGTTACGCTGAGCTGTATAGCTAATGCATCTGTGATAAGACATTTACATACTGTGTATGTGCGCACTGTGATTTGATATATGTGATGTGACACTGTATAGCTGATGAACCAGGAATGAGCTGTAATATCTATTGACTGATGGGGTTTTCTATGTAGTGTTCACACCCAGGCAAAGACACAGGGGCCAGGCAAGGACCCCCCCGCCCCCCCACTCATACTGTAAATGAGCAGCGCTGGTGGAGATCAGCTCCTCCTGGCCAAGGAGATACAACACAGTACAGAGACGGAGGTTGTTGACAAACGATGCACAAAACTTAGATATATTTAGAATATGAAGCCAAGTAAAGACTGCATTAAATCAAGATGCTACACGCAAACACACACACAGGGAGAGAGAGAGAGAGAGAATGTTGTACAAACCCAAAATGAGGGATACAAAAAATTAAAATTTGGCACAAAATTACCTTCATTACCTGAATGTTTTTGTCTGCACGGTGCTGCGATTCAGCACAGGGCCCTGGTGACCATGTGAGTTTAATGGCGTGCTGATGAGGTCAAAGAGAGAGGGGAGTCGGGTTAATTGGCAGCTGCTCAGCAAATCTCAGGTTGAATGATGATTACAAATCCTGCAAATGTTAACAGGGGGTGCAAAACAGGATAAATATAGCTTCGAGTTCCGTTGATTGGGAATGTGGAGCAGTGTGATGACAGAAAGTCTTCCCAGGGGGGTGATATCACTCAGAATTAGGTTATGATACCACACTGGATAGAGGAAGGCACAATTACTGCATCTCCTCCCATCCAAACACACTGAGCAGCTCATAAGATGCTCTGTGGGTTCTGAGTTTTGTCACCAGGATCAGAAAAAGGGTGAAAGCCATTTTTATTCACAGACAGTGATGTAACAAATTGTCTATTTTTTTTTTTGTATTTTAGTAGTACCTTTGTATTTTAGTAGTACCTTTGTAATGTGTCAGTTACTGTGCTTGTTAAGAGCACCGTACGACACTTAGTTGTAATATGCTGGTTGAAATGATAAAAATAAACACACTTTTCAGAAAATGAAATGGATAAAGTGTTTGCTATGTAAATTAACATTGGTGGATGAAATATATTATATTATGGTGACCGTCTTTCAGTTTAAACCAGATCCTCGCAGTTGAATTTGGCTTATTGCATCATATTTGATCATGATGAAGACTGTATTTGTAGGATGATGAAGCAGAATCGAATTGCCCGCACCAACCCCCTGGGCCAGCTCATCCATGCATGCATAACTCACACATACTTAATCACGCACAACAGGTGTGTTATCACGTACCTTTTACAGCAGCTACCAGACTTTATGTTGCCGGTGGGTAAATGTAATGCAGGGCTACATGATCACATTAAATTATATCCTACTAGCAACATTTTCATGATATGGAAGGAGCAAGCTGATTGGTACAGAAACTGTGTTCCATAAAATGAATTTTTAATCAGGAGAGCCAAAACAAATGGTCACAAATGTTTGTTCAAAAAATTCAATTAACATTCTAAAACAGTCTGTCAATTTAATGATTTTTTTTTATTGCGTTACCATCTGAAATATATTTATAAATCTTTTGTATAAGGATTTTTATTTCTATTTATGCATGACAATATGGCATTATTATTTTTTGTGTATTACAATCTTTTTTTTTTGTGGTGTAAATTCTAAATTGCATTCATTACAATTGAGATTCACCCCTCTCCACACAATGGATACACAATACTACATTTACTTGGCATTCACACTAGCAGCCATAATCTTGCCCGTGAAGCCATTTTTGTGCAAAGCAATAATGACTGCATGCTTCCTTGCAACGGAGGAAGAACAATGATTTCAAGCGCCACCCTTCTATTCCAGTTAGTTATTCTAACTCAAAAAGCATGACAGAGCGATCCCCAGCCTCATCCTCATCAACGGTCTCACCTCTGTTAACAAGGGAATCACCGACAGGATGTCAGCTGGTCCTTTTGTGCAGTTATAGATACTACAGTATATAGTTGTATATATAAGCAAAGCGGGGCTTTCTAATTGATTTAAATTAATCTGATTGCTCTTCATAACATTCTGGAGTATATGCAAGTTGCCATCATAAATCTGACGCAGCATATTTTGTGAAGTTTTCTCGACTTTTGACCACATCTGTATGACCCAGAGCAGACATGAGGGAGTCACTGTAGTGTGTTGCCATTTATTATGAATAAACCATTAAATGCTACCACAAAAAGACAGAAACCCAAGTTACATCAGGAAAAGGTGCTTCCTGTCACAGACCTGATGTCTGAGAAGTGTTTGTGTAACGGTGTTTTCCAGTTGGGCCAAATTGTCTTGAGAAAAACGAAAAGGAAAACAACAACAGAGGCAGAGAGATGAAGCAAACACAAATAAAATACTAGGTTATTGGCCTCGTCATGCTAAACATGTTGGTGTTTCTGTTCACTGTGTTTCAGGTGCATTGGGTTACTGAAGCACAAACGTAACTGATGCCAGGAATACACAAAATAGAGTTTAGAGAATGCAGCCATTATAGTTTAAAGTTTAAGGTTTGTTGTTTTGTTGTCTTGCTAGAAACAGTGTATCAATTTAATGCCCAGCTTTTGACTTCTCTCTATGATTGCGCATGCCACGCAAGACCCTACCCACATACTCCTACACGCACACACATAATACTACACACACAGACACACATAATCCTACACACACACATAATCCCAAACACACAAACACTCATGAACTGAACATTTTTAGAACCCCTTCCACACAGAGATAGCAGCACATATATAATTGCAGTTATGCTTAGAGGAAATCATTACCTCCACAAAAAGAACAATTACTAACCTGGCAGAGAGTTAGAGTGGATTTTAATGCTCCTGCCAGTGACGACTGCTCACATCCTGCTCTTTGTTTGTTTGACTAATGGTTTCTTTTGAAGGGTAAATAAGACACATTTAACAATACTAAATCCTGCCTGGGTTTGTTTTTGTTTGTTTTTTTACACACTTTTAGAGGTAAAACACATCTTGCAGGTTGTGTGACAATCAGGCTGAGCGGGGAATGGAGAGCAGAGAAACAGGGCTGGAGGTTGCTTCTTTTAACCAAACATCAACAAGCTTTTTAGGAAGTGTTTCTATTCAATACTTATTATGCATTTTTGATGAGCTCATATGTCATTTTGATGTCCTTCATCTGTTACGAATGAATGCTTTCCAAACTCCCTGTCAGAATGGGATGCTTATTCATTTCCTGCTTATATATCATCATGAGAGGATCACTAAAAACGATATGAAGACTGGACTGTGAATGTTAATTGCATTGCAATCGCTGAGCTCTGTGTGCAGAAAATGAAAAATGTGCATTAAGGCTCGTGGCCGCGCACGCACACCATTAGCAGAAAGAAACGGGAAATATAACTGCAGCAATTTTGTTTTGTTTTTTACTACTCCTAGCAAATCACTCTGTTAGAGAATTCATCACAATCTGTTCCCTGCCTGCTCCAGAGAATATGTCCATCTATCATAGCCTTTGCTCGTGCTGACAGGACCACAATATTGTCTAGTCATCGCACCACCGCTGTCTCTGGGCTTCTATACTCTGATTTTACAAGATTGCCACTGGGGATTATCAATTGGCATCATATCCTCTGTGAAATTGCACAGCATTGACTAATGTTAACTTATAATCAAAGAAAGTCTTGAAGAAATGAGCAGTAGTTCCTCGCTCGTCTGCAATAACTTGTTCAAATCCAGTCACTAAGAAGACGGTCTACCCCGGCACAGAACTAAACTAAAAATTGAAGGTAACCGGGTTTAAATAACCGGGTTAATAAACTTAACTACTATCCAGTAGTGATGGGAAGAAGAGCCACATCAGTGTGGACTTCAAATCACATTTCATTCAGGTGAATAAGTTGGTCTCCATTGATTGGATTGAAAAAAAACTAAAACCTTGTGAGCTTATTAGAATGCTAATGGCTGTGTCTAAGTTTAACCTCAGAGAGCCGCTAGCATGGCTCTTGCTTAATAGTGGACAGATGGAGTAAGTACTTAACGAGACGGCTGTTGAAAAGAGTCACATCTTCCTTCCCAGATATGATTTGAATTCATTTTGTGTGTTTATTCTCCCTAATGTAATACAATAGCATCACAATATGCATAATGCCAAATGAGTATTGGAAGGAAGCCAGGCTTTAAATACAACAAAAGCACATCATGATCACGTTCTCGTGATTCAGCACGCTAGCAGGTTGCTTGCTGGGCTCGGGAGCGATGAGCATCAGTCTCGCTCGCGGTTTAAGTAACACAATCTGGGGTCTAATTTCAAACAGCTGTCTGAAGGGGCAGAGGGCCAGAGACACCTTGATGATTCGCGGCCTGCAAAACGAAGATGTATAAACTGGCATTAAGAGGTTTCATCACAGTCATCCAGATTATGCACGATTGGCTGGCAAGCCGCTTTTCCACTTTCTATCTGCGAGGCTGCCGGCTGTTACACAGTCAATTATATGGTGGGCTGGAATAGAGTTGAGGTTTAATATGCATGAGGAGGGATTTTTTCTGGAAATTAAAGTTAACCGATACCTGCTTTATATTCAGTCATGGCTGGACTCATTTAAAATGCTCCATTTTGGGTTCCATGTCATATTTAACATTTACTTTCACCTCATTTTTCATGAATGAGTAACTGGATTTAATTTTGTTTTGATTTAATGTCCTTAATCCTGTTAACTAATGTAGAGTGTTTTCAGAGTGGCAACGTTCAAGCGTCCCATGTGTTCGCCCCCCTGTCTGTTCCTCCCCTGACTAGGTTTGGGGGGGGGGGGGGGTTAAATTGAGTGCGTGACTGCGTATAATTCACTCTCAGAACAGCCCCATTTCCCTCTGCCCGCATGCTTGGTCACACTGATTCAATGCACCAGTAGCAGCACGAAATCTTTATCAATAAATTTCACCTCCAAGCAGTTGCATGTCCCATCAGCCAGGGCTGGCCCCAGCAAAAACCAAACCACATCTGGTTAGACACAAGAATCGGGCAACAATTGCTCCTTGGTGCTGATGTCTGCTTGTTACTACCCTTTTTTCCCACCATTATATTGTTATGATTACTTACAGACTGACCTTTCAGGACACAGCTACACTGTCATCAGCGTATTTATAATATGTTGTTAAATCAAGGCAAACCCACAAGGCCGACCGCACTGGTCATCTCATTTGGTGCGTAATGGCTGAACGCTGTCTCCAGGATTGATTGTGTTTATTCGATGTGCATCTCAGCTCGGGTTACTGCCCGGCTTGGACCAACCACAGCAGTCAGACTTCAATACTCTGACTTGATGCACGCAACCATTCCTACAAGCGACGTTCTGATTTTATACATTGCAATCCCTTCACACACCATTAACCTGCCCAGGGTCTTCATGTTCTTATCGATTCTCAGTGGGTGCAAACATTCCTCATCCCTCTTTGCATAAACATCTTAAGTCTGACATTTCTGATATTACAGAAAGACATTTTTCTCTGAAAAATTGTAACTAAGGCTAACTAACTAACGCTGGAGCGACGATGTCCCCCCCACACACATTGATAGAAAGGGTTCTCAAACCATAACATTTGGAGGAGCTAATCTTGTTATCACTTGCAGGAGAAGATTAGAACACATTGGATCATTATCTGTGATGAGCACCCTGATGCCCTTAGAAATATCACAAATCATCCTGGGACAATTATACGTTCAAGAAGAAAAGGCTTTACTATATAGAGGGGTGCATTCTCTGAGCTCATGCATGCACGCTTATTGCGTTAACGTGCATGTGGTTTTGCATGCAAAATGTTGGCTTGTCGTTGCTGCTCTTAATGAAAAACCCACAAACCGCTTTTGATCTAAAGAGTCACTGAAGGAAACTGAGACAGCCAAAGTGAGAGCTGAGTGATTTAATCTGTCTTGACAATTTGGCTATTTAGACCGGAGCCACCAGCGTGCCGTAAATCCATAGCCCGAGATCCTCCAGAGCCTTTAATATTAATTTACAAGATGATAGTTCAGCAAAACATTATCGCCATTGGTTAACTGGGCTATGCAACAAGTGCCAGATTTTCCGTGCCATTTTTCATGCATGTTGGAGTCTCGTTGAAAAGGCCCTAATTAAAGGAAACGTGTTTAAATGTGCAAAATGAGAAAACAGCAGTGCCTCCATTTGCTTGTCCAGAAAGAGCAGTAAAGGGTAAGCAGCATTAGCATTCATGATTATCTTTTGCCTTCTGATGAATACCAATTCAATATTCACCATCCATTCAGCTCTTTGGGTGTTCACTAATGCCTGATGGGAAACATCTGGGTGTTGTAAGTTCGATGCTGTGCAGGGAGAGCTTACATTCTGCAGCTGAAAACAATACTTCTGAGAGCGGAGATTGAAAGGAGCAAAGCTGGCGCCTAGCAGAGAATTAACAAGTTTGTATGAGTAGAACTGTGAACGACACAATCAGGTGACGGCCTCAAGAAAAAAAGCATCAGAAGCCAAGCGTGAAGAAAATCTGGATCCCCACCATGTGTGCACTTAATTGAAGAAAGACAATTAGAAAGATGTTACCGGTATGTTGTTCCTGTTAATTGAAATAATTAATTACATATCCAATTAAAAAAACAAGGTCAATAATGAATTAAAAGATAACTTTAATATGACACAAATAGGCACCTCTCCATTATATGGGAAAAGTGATTGGATAATTTTTGTTCGTTTTTTTTTTTTAGTTATACGGGAAAAATTGCTTTGACATACGAGCAAATTGAGTTACGAGCTCGGTCAAGGAACGAATTATACTCCTACGTCAAGGTATTACTGCACTTGATAGATGTTCACACATTTCAAGCCGTTAGTTGGTCACTAATGGAGGAACAAACAAGATGATGTCAAGAAGATAGAAGATGATGGAGGAAAAGTTTCTGTCTCTCTTTCCTGCAAACATGGTTTGACTCAAATCCAGTCCTATTACGGAGGATATGCCTCAAGTCTTCCATCAAGTCTCCTAAACAATGACCGCCCAATAGATCTCACATATCTTCAGATGTAGGGGACGCGACCAATAACATGAGAAGCAGCTCTAATAGAAACAACTATTGCTGCTTTCAAGTGGATGAGAGTGGATGATGGCCTCAGCGCTGATACTGAGGTCCACTTGAGTTACATCGATTCATGCTGAAAATGGTCTGCTACTTAATGAGCTTCGGTAATGTTGATGTGTGTGTGCCTTTATGTTTGCGTAATGTTGTGCGAGTGTGTGAGTGAGGCAGCAAATCGTCCATTTGCAGTATATCCGATGGGCTCAGGGATGTCATTAGTCACAGCGTGCTCACTCTCATTAAATGACCTAGTCGCCATGGCAGCCCCACAAAGGCCAGCCCCTCCCCCACCGACGCATGGAGAGTGACAGGCCAATTAGACCAGGGCACTGTGACGTGCAGTCTGCTGTGATTACAGCTCTGAGGGGAGAGAAGCCAGGCAGGGGACACCATACATGGGCAGCGTCCAAACAAGACCCGTCTCCAAGCAAACACCATGAACCAGGGCCCTGCAGGTCTTTGTGTTGCTTCCCGCTCTTGACATCCATGTCCTTCCATTGCACGTGGCACCTGTCATCAATAGCAGTTAACACCGATACCAATGAAGAGATAGCAGCGTGAATCGCACCGCCCAGAAGGCTTTGGGGCCGCATTAAACACCAACAGGCTTGTTGTTCTGTGCTGATGTTGGAAATCATCATCGACACTATTGCAGCAGGAAACTGTGGTATGTTCAGGTCTTGATATTTGATCCTTTGTTGAAAATCTAATCACATGTAAGTCACATGCAGTGACAGAGAAGCGAATTGCTTGGACAATTGCACAATGACATTCCTAAAAGGCAAAATATCCAGAAATAATCAGATTTTAAATGATTGATTTCATGGAAAATTTACTACTGCCAAGGAGTCACTATTACAGCGTTATAACTATTATGGTACAGATGATTTTAGTTGCGATGACATAATGAGGAAACAGCGTTTGTTTAGATGACATCATTTCCTTTTGCACTAGTTGGTTTTGTCTCTGGCTGCATTTTCATGTCGTCCCTTTACTTTTCCATTTACTCCTCCTCACCTGCCTGCCGGCTACTGATTCCTCATTCGGCTAAACTCCACCCACCTGTTGCTGCAGCTTCTTCTGGTTTCCATTTATACTGCGTGCCCGGTATTGACTCTGCATGTCTCTGACTACCCATTCTATGTCTGTCACAGATGTTTGTCGGTTCCCACCCGGATTATGTCTGTCTCTCCCCTCTTCTGTGGTTTTCTGAGACTTAAAGATCATCACCGACTTACCTGCTCTTAAATCCTAAAAACATACCGGGTGCAGGTTTGGCATAGGAATAACCTGGAGCTACACGTTGTAATGATTGAATCAGCAGTGGTTTGGGGGTAGATCTTACCCCTCATGTGGGGAGAGACAGATTTGTTGACAGTACATCTGGCAAAAACGTTTCCTGATAGAGCTCTAATGTTACAGATAGCATCATGATGAAGTAATTATCTTGCAAATAGATGGCTGAGCTATTCATAATGTGCACAGTGCTTGTGTAAGAGTGCCTCTGTACTTAATTAACCACAACATATCACTCAGTTGAAGACACAGTAGTCTAGCATTGCATTTCAGTGCTGCACCATTGTGGCATTATAAAAATAACTAAATGAATTGATGAACTGAAGTGAAAGAATATTTTAAATCATGCAAATAATTAAACTATAAAAATAGTTTATGGGGTTTGACGAGAGCTCGGTGTCAGAGGAGTAATGGGCGAGAATGAGGAGGATATGTCAGGTGCTTTGTAGAGAAGTGATTCCTCTCTCTCCTGCATACTGGAGCATGGAATTCAAGAAAAAGCTGAAATACTTGGAAGTTATTCAGGCCCAAAACAGTCAGTGGAGACACCATGACATTACCTCCACTGTTGGGGGTTGAGCTACCCGAGATGTCCTTTGAAGAAGACTCCCCCAGTCCTCCCTGGTGGCATTTAAGTCAAATAGCAGGGTAGTCCATGCAGATGATGCCTCCACTGCAGGGGCAGACAGGAGAACTCGGTCCAGTGAACAAGAACTTTGGCGTGGTGCAAAAGGTAATGGGGCTCTCATCAGAGGATGTTCTGTGGAGGTCCTGGGTTGCCAGGTTGGAACCCACTGATCATCCCTTCACCTCCATACAGTGGCTGATTGCAGAAAACAAGAATGTGGCTGCAGCTGGAGGACTAATTTGAAGATTTTGAAGCAATAGCTTCTGAAATTTCTTTCGAAAGTCTTACAGCAGCAGAGATGTCCAAATGGGTCTTAAACGGTACGCTTCTTCATCCGTCTAGCTTCATGTATCTTTATATATATATATAGGGTATAAATGGTATAGAGTAATATGGGACCTTTAAAACCCTGTCGACAGAGGCCCTCTTCATGCAAGCCTTCATTATTTCTAGCATTCTTGTTTTGCCTACACAGACAGAAAGAAACCGACTAGTGCCAGAAAAAAAAAGTTGTTGTCAGACTGTTCTGTTTTATTTGTGCTGCAGATGGAGTGAGTTCATTAATGTACAGGGCTTCCTAATACACAACCACTTGATGTCACTTGACTGAAGACAAAGTCAAGACCATTAACTGAATTCAAATAGCTAAATGCTGAATATTGGGATCAGAATTTGTATCTATTATATAAGGAATGAGTAGAATCTCATAAAAAATTTTTTACAACATCTTATATAAAATCTCTAGAATTTCAAGAATCTCTAAGATCTAGAATAGAATAAATCTGTGATACAAGTATGGCCATGTGTCCATGGAGAACAGATAGCTGTGTTTAGCTGCTATAGGCCATGTCTGCCAAGAGCAGAAGACTTAAATGCCACTTAAAGCTTTTTCTGTAAACCATAATAGAGAAAACGGAAAAAGGGGAGAAGAAAAGAATACTGTCAGGGCAGATCGCGCCACTAGCCTCTCTCACTGCACATCTTTTGTATTTCTGACAGAATGGTTCACTGCCTTTTGACAATAAAATCC
Source organism: Brachionichthys hirsutus (assembly GCF_040956055.1). NCBI lineage: Eukaryota > Metazoa > Chordata > Actinopteri > Lophiiformes > Brachionichthyidae > Brachionichthys > Brachionichthys hirsutus. The sequence goes on along the minus strand of NW_027180521.1, from coordinate 37,425 downwards.
ACAGGGGGAAAAAAAAAATCACATAATTTTCTTCAGGCAATGCTGTCTTCCTTTGAAAGCTGCGACATGAACAGCCTTACAAAAAGCTGGAAATTCACATTTTGGTTGCCGTTTTGTATGAAATGCTTTTCAACTCGTACATAAACATGCAGTTCTTTTTCTTTCATTGTAGGGAAGCATAGACCGCATGGTTGAAGTGAAAAGCTGTGTCACTGTAATGACTTAATTGCTGGCAAGGAAGAGAAGAAAGCAAAAAAACAATGATTTTGTTCATTATTTTTTATCTTGTTTTCCATTTCCGTTATAATCAAACACACGGCTTTAAGCACAGAAACAACACGTCTTGTTAATTGGTTTCATTTATTTCTATTTTCAACTGCCCACTTCTGGGTTTTTTTTACATTAATACACAATTTACATAAGCAATTAATTACATTTGCTCAAATATAATAAAGAAAATAGAACCATGTGTGTTTTTGGAAACCAAACTGTATCCTTTTTATATTAAAGGAAATATGAATGAGCAGCAAGAGGAACTCTGCCTCACTCTTGCCTCTTGACCTTAACACATGCCGACATCAAAGACATGGCCCCACCTAAACACAAAGGGGCTGCACATATTTGCTCCGACTCTTCACCCACACACACAAAGAAATAAAGTAAAATACAGAGCACAAGCAGGCACACTTACCTCCCTTCCATTATTGATCCATCTATTATGAACATATAATAAAAACTAAAAACAGCACACTACATTGAATATTGCACCTAACAATAAAATATATATGCTACAATGAAAAAAAAAATCAGCAATCCCTACATGTAAGAAGTAGAGAGGCTGCCCACTGCAGAACCTGGTCTAGTCCAGTCCACATCCAGACGATGCTTCATCCCATGACCTAATGATTAGGATCAGAGAGGTTTTGTTGCACCATCCATTCGGCTCTTTAAGAAGCAGTGCATGCAAAGGGTATTTAGATTTTATATTATGTATTCTAATAAATTATTTATTTTGTAGTTTACATGTCTTTATTCTGACCTAGAGATTAGATCAGGGTTAGAAAAATAATTTTATATTCTGAAAAGGTAAGGAGTAATAACAATAATGTAATAATAAATACTAATAAAACACAATTGAATGTAATGAATGAGGCCCTCCCTATCATCGGCCAGAAACACTGACCAGTGGGGAATTCTTTATAATCCAGGATTATCCATCCATTTTCTATAACCATTTATTCTGTGTATGCAGAATCCTGCCTGCCTGTAACAGCAGGCAGAGGATGGGGTACAAGCTGGACAGGTCGCCAGTCCATCACAGCACCAACATGATTAAAAGTAGCTGTTATGAGCACACATGAGCAATCCAGAATCATCAGCTGAACAACAATGTATGTCTAGGGGACGAAGATGAAGGTCGCAGAGGGAACGCACACAGACCCGGGGAGAAGGAGGTGCTCGGAAATGGGAAATCTGAAATTCAAGTCTGGGTAAAAATCAGACCCATTTCACTCCCATGAACCACCACACTCCTGCCACACCCTTACTTTCTGCCTCGCTGCAGAAAGGGCCGCCTACTTCCTGGAACTGCAGATTTGAATTGGACATGCATTTCAAGGTCTGGAATTATACAGTATCAACACTGGACTGTGGCAGCGATGGTTTTTCGTCACTATTCCAAGACCACGGTTTGCCTACCAATAATCAGCACATCCGTGCATCATCATCCAGCAACATCTTCCATGATTGCCATTTCTGTTTCTTAATTCTGTCTTCTTCTCGTTCTCCCTGACAGAACTCTAACAAAAATGTTGAATTACAGGCCAAGGTGAGTGAGAATGGGAGAAGCTCTGAGTCACTTAGGAGTAAGAACTCCAGAAGCAGAAACAGAAAGGAGAGTGTAACGCAAGCCGAAAGTTGGAAGAAATCCCTTTTGAGTGGCAATTTTGTTGAGGGAGTCTGGGCCTTTGAAAATGAAAGTAAAAATGTAAAGAGAGAACGTGAAAGAGAGAGGACAGTCACTGAAGGGTTAAGGACAAACCTGAAGTCTATGTGGGAGAATCAAAGGCACAGGAGCAACAGAGAAAAGCTGTTAACAGGAGCTCACCGTGCCTTAATCGATTGCGAACTGTGCTGCAGAGCACAGCCAATCACAAGAGCTCCTGGAGACTTCTCAGGGTTAGAGCACTTACACGCTGTCTGCAGCCCGATCAGGGAGACGGCACAGGGAGAGGAGAGTGGAAGAGACACAAAGAAAAAGAGGAGAGAGAAAAACAAAGAGATGAGAAGGCAGGGTGATGTTATTCAGGGAGAGGGAAAAGCGGGACCTCAAGATGGTTTTATGGTTTTTCATCTTGGTGACCTTGAAAGCCCTTGTCATGGGACGCAATTTGAATGTCCATCAAGCGTTCTGTCTTTTCATATCTTTTCCTCTCATAGCTCCACCTGTTTTTTAGCTGTCCTTTCGTACACATTGTTCTTTTTCTACATGGCGATAATTCAAAGGTGTGTGACAGGCATCAAAGGGAGTCATAAACATGATAACAGTGTATGGATGCATTTTGGAAGGAATGTCAAAAATGGATAAAAATCCCTCCAACGTAAAACTTCTAAGATGTCTTGCTCTTGCAGAGTTTAAAAAAAAAAAAAAAAAAAAAAAAATCCAGATATTTTGTCTTCGATGCAACATCAAAGAAAATGCCCAAATAAATCATCTTTCTCTGACATAAAGCCAACAAAGTATGTCGACCCAGCAAAGCAGCTTATATGGTCGAGCTGTCTTTGTTTGATCTCACTATTTGGGGTCTTGGCATCGCGGAGACGAAACTAATAACGTCTCTGGGACTATTCCAGTCTAATTACCTTCTGATTCCTGTAATAGGAAAATAAGTCATCTCTGTTATTATTATTATTATTATGTATGTTTCTATATTGCATGCATTTATATGGACCCCAGGAAGACTAGTTGTTGCCCCGGCATCAGCTAATGGGGATCCATTCAATAAACAATGAACAGTCTCTGTTGTTGTTGGTTGTGTTACAGTGAAAGCTACACAGTAACGCGTTGCCTGATGCTAAACTGTGAACCAAAACAGTCAATAAATCAAATCAATAAAATGTTGAAAATGTATGCGAGTAATGTTGCATAAACTACTCTCTCATTATTGTCAGTTTTTCTAATTTATTGACACGTAAAATGTTATTACAAATATTTCTTTGTAAAGCTTGATAGGATAAGCAGCGCCGCCGTTTGCTTTTCGTAGACTGGTTGAGAATTAAAGCTAGTCAGTGTCATTAATAACTACCCTGTACGCTCCGCTAGTTAGCAAACTAACATTAACGTCAGCTCAGGCTGACAAAAGGCTCTTCTGCCATCTCACATAAATCTACTTCTCCTCTCGCCAATCGATGCACCTCATTGTGTTTCTTGCCGCGATAACATTCCTCCACGCCAGTCTAATTCTAACAGCAGCTAACTGGCAGTATTATTATTATTTTCTGGGATGGATACATATTTGGTATTTTGTTCAGGTGACAGACAATTATGTTAACATTTTCTCGACTCTCTTATTATTATTAATTCTTGATTATTGAAATGCTGGCCTCTCAACCAAGGAGAGAGAGAGAAGAGCAGGCGAGAAGAAAGGCGAGCTTGCATGTTGCTGATAATAAACATTGCATTACTTTTTATTGTTTTTTTGTTTGTTGCTTTATTATTGAACTGGTGTTTCCTTCAATTAATGGTCTTTTACCAGTCTGAAAAATCTGCAGGATCAGTCACTTCATAATAAATGAGAAAATAAATGTAATCATTCTGAACTATATTATAAAAGTTTGAATTAGTGCTGAGCTTTTAAGCACTAAAAATACATTCACCTGCAGACATTTTACAAGGATTTGGAAGTTAGAAATCGCTTCCAACCAATCTAATGTATCTCGCTCATCTATTTAATGAGTTCTGAAACCCAGCATTTCCCCCCCATGATTAAAAATAGTTTCTTCTCTTTGTTCTTTTTATAAGCATAACTAACTGATTATGCTTGATCAGATCCAGATGAATGTATTCATGTAATTTATTTTTATGTTTAACAAACTTTCTTGTTTCAGGCAAAATTCTTAGAACCAACTGATGAACTTCAAACCCGTTGACACCAAGTGTGGCAACTTGGTGTTCCCTAAAGCCACATCAGTTACGACCGAAGATTCCAGTTGGGCAACAACGATTACCCAGGAACTGTGCGAGAGGATTGAGGAGAACACTAGAGGTCAAGCCAGAGGTCAAGCCAGAAGCCCATTATGGTTTGAGGAATGAAAAAACATAACTACTGCCTCTGTGTTTGGTAGAATTCTAAAACGTAAAACAATTAGTGACAAATGTTTGCATTTATTGACATGTCCAAAAGCATTTACTTCGACTCAAGCATCTCATGGTTTGACTAGAGGAATGCTATTGAACTGTATCAAAAAGACAAGGTATTACCTTCATGATTGTGGTTACATTTTCATTTCTGGGAGCTTTGCCAGATGGGAAAGTTTGTTCCAGTGGCATCACAGGGATAAAATGTCAATTTAGTGCAAGAGACATGCCAATAAGGGAAGACGTTGGTTTGCCAAATTTTTGCTTGAAAGAAAATGTTGAGGAAGAATTTTGTTTAAAAACAGACCACATACCTTATTAGCAGGTACAAGGACAGCTCTTGATATCAGGTGCACCATTTTGTGATTTTTTGGGGGGATTACAAGGAAGGATATTTTCATTCATTATTTGCATTTTCTGATCACTTTGCACATGAGGCTTTTGGTATATCGTGCTCAAAACAAAAGATCCTCTTGGGCTTTATTTTCACACCCTATGACTTTACTAAAAGTGAAAGCTCCCACATAGATTGCAACTGATGTCGTTTGTTACCTGCAGCGAAGGTAACAAATTCTGAAATAGTCAGACGGAATCCTTAACCTAGTCACAGTTTTAACGGGCTGGTCGTGGACACCACAGCCATCCCTTTAAATGTCAGTTGTCTTGGAAACAGGTGCAGAAGTGGAGGATTTAGATGGTGAATAAGCAACTCAGGAGTCAGATGGGAGCAGAACAAGAGCGTGCCACCCTGTGGAGTCACATGGGGAACGCTGCGATTCGAGCAGGCTGGGCGCCGGAATGCCAGAAACAACAAGATATCATTTCCTCCCTTTCAGTGTGAGCCATGCAACTTACAAGACATATAGGAGCCAATAATAATAGTTCTCGTACCTGGCATTTCACACAAGACTTTTGCCAAATAGTTATGTCAGCATGATGAGATTGATGAATAATGAAGAACAAATATTTAATTAAAGTTGAATCATTTGCCTCTTCCTGCACTTTGTTACCCCAGGCTTAAATCAATTTGTGATTTTAGGTACTGTCACTTACATCGCATCAGATTTCCTTCTATAAAGGAGGCACAGAAAGGAAAAATCTATACAAATTCAGGAACTTGGCCTGAAATGGCCATTTTACTGTAGAGGACACATCATCTCTCTATTCACTACTGCCCCCTGCTGTGAACAGAAATACAAACATTGACCATAATGTCTCACCTTCTTCAAGGTAGTTGTACTATACTTGTGTATTTATATTTTATGTTAGGCTATTCCATTCTGAAACACCCTTTGAAAATATTTTACATTTCAAACTTCAGATTTTATATCAATGTTGTTATCGTCAATTTTCAGATACTAGTTGCAAAATATGTATCAACAAGTAAAAGACGTCCAGCATAATTTACAGTGAATAGAATGATCCTCTCTTGACGCCATAAGGACATCTTTCACTGAGTACTTTTCACATAGTCACACTTTTACTCAAGCAAACAGTCATAATATATCTCCACCAAGATTAAATAAAAACTGCAGCTGCTTTTGTTTTTTATGCAACATGCTTTCTGCAATGCAGATCTCCATTCCTCTACCCAAGCTGAAATCAAGGACATCCAGTGATCCCCGTGGTTTTAGCAAGGAGCTGACGTTGTCAGTTTCATAACTCATGACCCAAAGTGACAGATGCACATGCCAACATTTCAGCAGCCACATCTGCCGCTAACGCTACCTAGCACATCCATCTTTTCTCTGCATAGCTCTACTCCTATCCGACTCTCCTACCGATCTATAAATAAAAGCAGCATCATTTCAGTCCTGTTCTCTGTCATGTTTCCTCACAGCTTACACTGTCTGCAACACAGAATTACCCAGCGATCACTGTCTGACTACTGCTGATTAATTGGGGGCAGGGGAAAGTACAGAAACAGCAGGATGGATCAGATCAGCGAAACTTTGAGCAATATAAGTGCTGGTGTTGCTGAACTGTGCATTATAGCCGGTGGGCATGACTTGGATGGGGACCTTTCAAATCCAATTGCAATCTCGACGGTCCCGGGTCCCATCCCAGGCCAGCTATCAGAGCAGATAACGTGCTCCAGCAAAGGTTACGACTCACCATGACATTTGTGGTGAGAACCAGCAATCTCTGATTCCTGCAGACCAATCTTGAATTCGTATAGAGTATGCTCAAGCGTGTGTTTCCATGCAGTGAGCGTGCATGAGGGCTCCAAACTCAAGTTGTTTATAATACAAGTGGGTATAGGCTGGATCAAAACAGGGGGAACAGTCGATTAAGATAGCGAGAGGAGTCATGAATCCCATTAGACCACGCTCTGCTTTTATGCATTTTAGGCTGCAATGTTTGCACCGAGAGCATCAGACCAGAACGCATTCCAGAGGAAGGAAATTAGTCTTCCGATGCTTTGTTGACCTTATTCATGCCTTAAATATTGTAAGTGAAATAAGCTATGAGACTACATCGATGCTCCTTATTTCTCACAAATGACATTTTTATTTCTTGCTCTCTTTTGGTCTGCGTATTACTAAAGTTGCAAACTGCGCTGAGGTTTTAAAAGTCGAATCGGAAATATTCATGAAGCTATGAGAGGATATCGTCCAGATTGATAACATTGTTCTTTTTCAGGACGCTGCAAACACTTCTTTGTGCATGTGCTGACTTGCATTTCTTTATTCAGCTCACGTGCTCTACTTGAAGGAAGAAACAATACCAAGAACAAACATGTTTCTATTATCTCATCGCCCCACGCTGATGGAAAGTCTGAGTCTTCTTTTGGACATTTTTGGAGAATCCCAGTAAAACAGTTTTCTCCTGAGCTGCTGTGGGGAAATAGGGACAAATAGAAAATGATCCATGCAGCTTGTACATGGTACAAAGATTGTAGAAAGTCTTGAAAGGCGAGGTCCCAAATCGTTTTTAAAAATGTTTTTTAGCATTTTTAATCTTAAAGCACCACTGAGCGTCTTCAGTAAGGTGACCTGTCTGTGTATTCCATATGAGGTCAATAAAAAGCAAGCAATCAGAGTTTACGTTTACCTGTTACACATTTCTTTCTCTCAGAGTATCAGTCTGCACATGCACACCATGAGAGCTGTTCAACTCACCTCTTTTAACATGTGGCCCGAGATTTATTAGCTAAACACATGATGAAAATTTGCATCAAAGAGTTACTTATATGGTACTTAACATTTGCACTTTTACTTCACTAAGTACTGCATGCAGGAATTATAATATGTTGTAATAGAGCATACAAGTTATAAAAATGCTTATGTTTTTTTTTGACCAAGTGATTGGTCAAAATTATGAGGACCAACTTACTCAGTTCACTCATACGTGTTTTTTGAACCGTGTTGCCATTCTTTATAGCAGTATCCACTCTTGTTGAAAGGTTTTCCATGTGGTTATAACACCATATTTATATCACAATTGTGCTTCACTATTGTAAAAGTCGAAATCTAAGATTATTTATTGTGACTTCTGCCTAACAATCCAACATGGGGCCTATGATCAAAAGCGTGAAATGTCTATAATCCCACTCATTCAAAAAAAAAAAAAGATACCGCGTGATTAGTAATCATTATCATCAATGCATTGAAATGTATCTGGTATCTAGTCAGCGATTTTCCTGCTGATGACCAGTGTGACAAATTAGGGCCACAACCGTCGCCACTTTCATCATAAAAGCATTTTTCTTCTAAGATCCACTTCATTACTCAGACTAATATGGAACAAAATGTTTATTCAAATTAGCCAAGATCAAATCTTCTAACACGAAGAAAAATGCTAAAATGAATTATATGATCACAGAGATGAAGAAAAATGTATTTGAATTAATGAGATAAAAGATCTGAGAGACCTGGAAAGAGATGCCGCTTCTCATTCCAGTACATTGGTTATTGTCTAGATTGCATGTATCATTGCAGACTCACTGCAATCAATATACAGTATGCATATGAAAAAAGGCAATATTTACACTTTATATGGATCAACATGTCAATTATATCCAGTGTGAGCCTCTGATTGGCTGTTGTTTCAAGAAGAGGGCACAACTGTGAGCTTTTATTTAGCTATTCCCAGAGAAAAGACTTTTTATTTTTATTTTCCACCCGATTAGTTACTTTCAATAGTACAAGAATGTGAATGTGAGATTCAGGTGTGGGTTTTTTTTTTCTCTAAAATGGTATTGCCTGGACTCTGATGGGGTCTTGGAGTGGGGGTTGAGCACAGCGCTGCCCATCTCCGGAGTCCCATGGGACAGTCTGTCAGGGTGCCTCTCATCAGGAGGCACACAGCAGAGAAAACAGATTCTCTAGAGAAACACACACCATAATCATATTTGCTGTGTTTATTTACACCGATTTACATGCAAACACGTTGATCAGTCAGCTGTGCAACCCGCATTGCAGGATGTGATCTGGCTGCCACAGGCAGTGTTTCTGCCAGTCAACAAACAGCCTGTAAGTGCATGCAGAGATATCAGAGTTCCATCTCTTAAGAAATAGGACACAGTGACCTCTTTTATACCCCGTCTGCCTGCCTTTTCATTTAATGTCTCCGATTACCTGCTCTGGTTCAATTTATTTATGTGGGCATGTGATAAAAACATGATTCGATGTCCCCCGTTCATCAGTTTTTACGGCGCATTCACTCACAATCAGATGCTTTTAGTGTGAAATTGTAAAAAAAAAAAAAAAAAGAATAGCGCATTCAAAACACGTTCTGTGGCATTTGCTAACTGTGTACAAGCAGAATTTAGTTCTATTAATTACTTTAAAACAGTTTAACAGACCTGTGCAGTTTCAAAGTAATAATTCTGCTCATCGTAGAGCCTTAAACTGTTCAATGACAAATAGGAAATGACAAACCAGCAGTCCCTTTGGCATCAGTTACTATAGCAATCATTTGGTTACAGGTAGCGAATGAAGACGTGGTAGATCATGGTTAAAACCCAATGTGGACTGCTATGAAACAGGAAATGGACATTTTTCTGACCAATCCAATACTCAAATGTCTTTCGCCTGTTGACTTTGTCCTTTAAAAGCGACGTCATAGTTCATACCTTTGTCAAGTCAAGCTGCTACCTGCTGGTTGTCACGTCGTATTTAGCGCATAATTTAATACTTTGTGTCTGTCAGCATGACAACAAATAAATCGATTTCCTACAATGTCAAAATCTTATTCACGCAAACATTGATGCATCAGATCTTTAAGAAAAGTAATCATGTGAAAGAACTCATCTGTAGGACAACGACACAGAAACAGTTATTAAACCAAGAGCAGGCGAGGCAATCACCAGACCGAAGCGTGGGGAAAAGGAGACATGACCATAGAGGGTTGACAGAGCGAGACACCAAAATGAAGAAACAGAGAAATAGAAGGCCTGCGAGACCCGACAGAGGATGAGGACAGCGAGAGTGGGGACGGCACAGCAGATTAAAAGATTAGAATGGTTTATGTCCGTGCGGTCAGTCACGATGTCGACGTTTCAATTTACAAGCTTGCAAACATGCATAAAAACTTCATGATTGCTGTAAAGTAGAATATATATATATATGTTCATAAGGCAGAGTCCATTAAAAACAACACAGCATTATTTACTTCCTTGTGCGTATTTAAACAGAGCGCATTTAAGCTGCCAAACATATGAATAAAGATGATGAACATAAAGACAAGCAGCACTGAATATCACCATTATCTAAAAATATGCTTTAGGATAGACATTAAATTGTGTCCTTGTGCTTTAAAAAACCATTTTAGCAGATTATCTAGTTCTAATCGCAGTAATTAAGTAGAAACAAATATTTGTAATATATACGAGTACACGAGACTTCTTTTTTTGCCTCTCTGTGTTTTCCCCCCATTTATTTCACACTTATTGCTAAAAACAATGGCCCAAGGCTGTGACCTTGATGATTTTCCACTGGCTGTCTGACTGCGCCACCTGCTGTTGAAACACGGTCACACCACTGCTTTAGACGAAAGCCTTTAACATGCACGTTTCAACAAGTTGTTAACTGTTGTAGTCAAGACCAAACCAACCGAGACCAAAGAAAAATCACAAGAAAACAGAACCAAATGACCAGAATCTGTTTTTTTCATTAAGTTTGCAACAAAATCTAATTCTGCTATGTTGCTTTTGAACCAGCGCAATGAAACAAATCTCAAATCTCAGCAAATTTGTTGGTTCACTTCTACAAATGACGCAATCATACTTATTAAAACTGAACTGTCCTGATAAGCCACGATGAATGTAATTTTACAAAGGAAATTTTAAAGAAAAAACCAGAAATAATTTTTAAGTTAAATGAAGTGCTTGAAACTCATTTTCTCCGAGGGCCACATCAGCATTATGGTCGCCCTCGAAGGGCCAGTTGTAACCAGAACATAGTGAAAATGTAACTTAATGTAATTTAATTTGATGTAAAATAAATGTAACTCCTCCTTAGCACGCTGTTAAATAACTATTTATTTAGTATTAAAGTTACAATCATTGCATTTGCAATTGCTGTTATTATAACATAAATTTATCAGGTTAAGAAAACCACGTGACTCAATCGATCAAACTTATTCAAGTAAATAATAAATAAGGAAAAATATCATCCAACACAAGTTGTATTAATTTTGTTCAAAGCTCTTTTGTCACAGTTGAGGAGCAGAACTGCAGAACAACCAACAATTCCAAGCTGCTAAGAACACGTGACAGATGCAGCCTTTTACAAAAACAAATGTCATCATACAGCTCTCGCGGGCCACAGAAAATGACGTGGAGGGCCACATGTGGCCCCCAGGCCTTGAGTTTGACACATGTGCTCTAAACAGTCTGAGCTCAACACACACACAAAACTCGCAAAGGGTTGGTCATGAAAGCCCCTCCCAATCACGTTACGTTACTTTACCTGGCTCTCTCTCTGACGGTGTTCCGGCGGTTTCTGTGAGCAGTGCTCCGCAGAATTTGCGCGTTGCAGCGTGTCTTCGCTCACATGTTGTATTGCAGATGAAGTCCTTCTGGTTTTGGAAACCAAACTTAATGATTGAGGAGTTTGGCAACATTTTTAATGGCTAACTATCCGGAGCGCTGCCTCTCCAGTCGACTTCATCCACTGTATCCGCTTGCAGGGGGCGTGTCCCCCCCCAGGACAGGTGTCCCGACAGGTGTCCCTCCAGGTGACACCGGGAAGACAGCGCAGCGGCGGCATTCTGCGTTTGTGTCACGCCTCGAGGCGAGCCGGTGTCATTCCCCCACTAACTCTCCCCGTCTTCCCCTCTCCTCTGCTCCTGCAATCACTTCATTCCCGTCACCTGTGTTCCTGTCAGTCATCAGCCCGGACTCTATATATGCTCAGCTCAGTCACCACACCCCTGCCGGATTGTCAGTTATGTTACCTGCTCTCCAGCACTTCAGACCGACCTCCCGTGTATCGAGGTATCGTTCCTTGTGCCTGCTCCCTCAGATCTGTCTGCCTGACTGTCCTAACCGACAATAAAAGCTGTTTTTGTATTTCCGCTCGGCTGCCTCGCATTTGGGTTCGTACCTGCCGTAGGCCGTGACAGTTTGGTTGCTTTCACACTTCCGCTGTTTGCTCCCCTTTAAACTGACCAGAGTTTCTATCCTCGGATAATCCGCTCCGTTTGGGCTGGTGTGAAAGCACGTCGGGACTTTGAAGAGGATCAAAAAATTCTGCCTGAAAACTTGGGTCTCAGATCTCACACTGCACCAAGTACAGCACAGTAGTACCGGTACTCGAGTGTGGACAACCAAAACTGCCATAATTAAAAATAAATATAAATGGGGGAAAAAACAAAAATAAAAAAATATATACATAAATAAATTAATAAAAAACAGTTAATGTAACTGCAAAAATATAAAACAAGATTCAAAAATGTAAAATGTGTCAATAAATAAAAGCTCGCTGCTCTAATATTTATTTTTTTCATGCTGCAGACAAAAAATGCAGCAAAAATCTTTCTTCAAATGAGGGGGCGGTCTTCAGTGTGGCTTGGGTTGAACTGAAAAAAACAAGTACAAGTCTCCTCATCCGAATGTATTAAAACAGGAAAGAAAGAAAGCACAAGGGTCTGCAGGGATATTGAGCAACCAATCATAAGCATGCACAGATTCCATGAAACCAATCAAAGGTATGCACACAGCTTTGTACAGCCAATCACACAAAAGCATGTCAATCTTTTCAAGGAGCTGCTTTGAACTCACAGGCAGGTAAGTTAAAACCAGTTTATCCAGTCAATCCTGAATGAGACTGTTTCAAATTCAGTTTCTAAAACAGGTCAGTGTCTTGACTTTTGGAGGTAAAACATTTGTGCTCTAAATATTTATTGACAAGCCTCAATTAAATCCTCGTCTTCCAAATCTAAATGTGCTTCTGTCAACTCTTAAAAGCTTGAACTCCAACCAAGACTCATCTGAAATATCAACAATTTGCACACCAAAAGAAATTATAAGCATTGTCATAGATTTGGACATTTTCATTCAAAGGAGACCACATGCATTAATGTATATCTGTTCTGAGACATTTTGCACTTGTAATGACATTAAATACCTATTCTATTCTATTCTATTCTATTCCCCCCTCAACCACCTCTGAATGGATTAGCCTTCTGGCAGTGGATTGCTTCCCTCAACTTAAGTCTTCTATCTCTGAGTGGGTTTGGAGCAGCTCTCACCGCCCCATCCTTGGTAACACATGCACTGAAACTCAGACTTCATGAGCTTCACCTCATGTGATTTCATCTGTCCTAAAACTCTGTAGCTCTTTCCGGCTCCCGGCTTCCTCTCAGACACCACCTTCCACACGGCAGGGTCGAGGTGGAGGTAGGCCTTTGAGTTTGGGTCCTTCCTCTGGCATCTTCCATGAGAGGAACACAAGGTCTGACTGCAAAGCGTGGCCGCTGACGTCACGTTGACCACGTAACTGCCCAACGTTTCATCGATATAGGATTTGACAGCTTCACAAGCTGCCTACAAGTCGAGACAAAACGAAGAGAAATCTTTCTGAGAGTCATCCACAAACATTGACATAATTACCTTCGCCGAAGCGATAAATAAGATCACATTGGTAACAAGTAAGTTACACTACCTTAGAATTACTGAAGAAATGGTCACCCCACAGCACGACGCCTGCAGATCCTAAAGCAGCACTTTCCCCGATGGTGTAGACCAGGTGTTCCTGCAGGAGGCAAATTAAATTCAGCCTAAATGACGCCGACACCAAAAGGTGCATGGAGTCCAAAGAGCTGCTACTTGCCTGAGAGAGGAACTCTAACGTGCGCGCATAGACGATGTGAGCGTACGTAAACACAGGCAGTGCTGACGGACTCAGCAGAGCTACTGCTCTCATGGCCTCCATGATGCGGTGGCGAGTGAAGAGCAGCACTTCTCTATCAAGGGGTTGCAAATTCGTGCCGAGGTAGATGCCAGGATAAAGAGCAGAGGAGACGTTCCACAACCACAACAGCTCGTCATTCCTCTTCTTCTCTATCTCTGGACACTCACCTGTGTAGTTTTCACTGTTAATGCGGTAGTGGTTGTAGCAGGTGGGAAAGTCATAAAAGCCCCACAGCCCATTTGGTCTTTCTTTTTGCCCCAGTTTCAACGTTTCCTCCATGAACTTCCTCGCAGCGTCCTCAAACTCCAAACGAGCTGCAGCAGCTACTTGCTCTGGACTCCAGTCTGGATGCTTCGCTCTTACTAGTGCTTCTGACCCAAGCCAGTACATCCGTTTCTCATCCCAGTTTCTCTCCCATACAGGTCTCCAGCTCTCCCAGTCCACCACAGCAAGGCCCTGGAAGCCCGTCTCAGGGATAAAGTTGTGGATATATTCAGAAGCCGCTTTAAGGTGCTCCTCAAGACTTGCATTCTGGGGCACCCCGCCATTGATCGGCTCTGCTTGGTGGGAGTACTCGGGATATAAACCAAAGCTTTTGTGAGGAAAGAGGGTTATGTTTCCACCTCTGAAGGTTTGATTCTGATTCTGGACAATGCTGAAAATGTCCAAGTCTAAGTCCAGACCATACTGAGAGAGACAGTTGGCAGTCGGGGCGTTCCACACTGTGAGGAAAGGAACCTGGGAGAACGGTGACTGCAGCCCTGAAACAAGGCCGATCAGGTTGAAGAGCAGAATCTCAGGATAAAAGGAACTCATGCCTGCAAAGAAAGAAAAGATAGCAATACTAACAACTGACTCAATGTTTGAGGAGAAAATTGCACACAAAAAACATTTTCTTTGATGAACTGGTTTATAATTGTAAGGCAAACCAGGGCAAATATCTAAATACAACAAATATACTGATGTGTTTCAATGGCAGATCACCATGTGGATGGTGAAAATCAAATTACGAGGGGCATGAGCTGCTTGGCGGAGGTTTGCGCTCTGAGTGTTTTTCTCGTGTAAATTAAAATCGTTGCTGTCTGGCGACATTCCCCTCCTTTATGGATTCGCTTATGGATACTTGGACGCTTGTCAAACCTTTTTTAGCTGCGTATTTTATTAATTTCTCCGCCTTGTTTTCAATCATTATTTTAGTATTTTTCATCCTTCAGTATTTTCTCCTTTAATGTAGCACTTTGAGATTTGTTTCAAATGTAAAATGTATTATTATAATGAGGCGCTTCAATTGTAACACATGGGATTTCATCTTATATCTCATATTCATAATGACCTTTGTCTATTAATTCTGCATGCCTTTCCCGATCACAAATGTAGTTGTTGTGTAGCTATGTTGGAATTAAACAATAGACTAAAATATACATTTGAGTGAAATCATGTAAAATTCGAATATTTACCTATTTAGCAATGGGACTTTTGTTCGGGTTTGTGGTTTGAAGATAGAAGAAAAAACACAAGTACAAGTCTCCTCATCTGAATGTATTAAAACAGGAAGGAAAACGGCAGAAGGGTCTGCAGGGATATTGAGCAACCAATCATAAGCATGCACAGATTCCATGAAACCAATCAAAGGTATGCACACAGCTTTGTACAGCCAATCACACAAAAGCATGTCAATCTTTTCAAGGAGCTGCTTTTAACTCACAGGCAGGTAAGTTAAAACCTGTTTATCCAGTCAATCCTGAATGAGACTGTTTCAAATTCAGTTTACTAAAACAGGTCAGTGTCTTGACTTTTGGAGGTAAAACATTTGTGCTGTAAATATTTATTGACAAGGCTCAATTAAATCCTCGTCCTCCAAATCTAAATGTGCTTCTGTCAACTCTTAAAAGCGTTAAATTAATGCTTTGCTTAGGAGCATACAGGATTATATGGAGCGGGGCTATGAGGCAACATCATGCAAAATGAGAACCTCCCAGAGGAAAAGCATTCACTTCAGATAATGTCCAATGATGGCTGATTTATTTCCCCTCGACTATTAATTTCCATGAAGCTGTATTATCTGTAAATGTCTATCTTCTTCTCTCGCTGCTGATGCACCCGTCTTGCTCCACTACTTTGATCTGTTTTCGACCCACAGTAATCCAATTTCCAGCAACGTCCTATGAGTTAACAACGCTGATGGCGGTCGTTGTTAACCCGGGCCTTGACCGATCTGGTATGACTTTCATATATAAAGTTGATTGCATGTTCAATTTTGGCAAAGCGTTACGCCCGGATGCCATTCCTGCAGCAGCCCTCTGCATTTATCTGGGCTTGGGACCGGCTCAAGGGAGACGATGGCTGTGCTACGCTAGCTCCTGCTAAGCGCACTACCCCGTGCTACCTCTGATGCTGCATTGGTAACATTTCCCTCTATATTGTGCTATCTTTCAAAATTCAAAAAATTACATGCACAATGGCCGCAACAGCTTTAGTTTAGACAAAAGTATCATTTGACTACAGAATGTAGAAATTTGTCAAATTGTAAGGCATAAAAAGAGTCCTTAATTTTTATTCTTACGTTACTGCTATGCACTTTGTAAAAGGAAAAAAGCTTCTAAAAATAATGGTTAGTCAGTCAACACAGAAATACATCAAATCAACAATTTGATATGCACTTATTTGTATTTTATTTGTATTTTTTAATTAATGCTACTCTCAGCCGCTGTTGCTTCCAAGGCTAATATTTCAATGAGGTACTTGAGGTTGACAGTGCCGCATTGACTGATGCATTTTAACCAATCATCTTAGATCACTTAAGGTTTGACTTGTTCTTAGACAGAGGGCCTATGCTAAAGTAAGATATTAAAACTTTCTTCCAATTTTAATTTGTAAGACCTACAAACACTTCCAGTTCTCACAACTACAAAAATAGTCTAACTTCTAAAAGGTTGTTTATTAAAAAAAACAAAGCAAAAACTTACTTTGTAAATAAGGAAAAAGGCAATCGCAATAGTTTGCAAAAAATATGACTGTCATCGATTTGGAAATTTTCATTCAAAGGAGACCACATGCATTAATGTATAACTGTTCTGAGACATTTTGCACTTGTTGTAATGACATTAAATACCTATTCTATTCTATTCTATTCTATTCTATTCGATTCCCCCCTCAACCACCTCTGAATGGATTCGTCTTCACATGGCTTTGATTCATTGGTCCCACTCTGGCAGTGGATTGCTTCCCTCAACTTAAGTCTTCTATCTCTGAGTGGGTTTGGAGCAGCTCTCACCGCCCCATCCTTGGTAACACATGCACTGAAACTCAGACTTCATGAGCTTCACCTCATGTGATTTCATCTGTCCTAAAACTCTGTAGCTCTTTCCCGCTCCCGGCTTCTTCTCAGACACCACCTTCCACACGGCAGGGTCGAGGTGGAGGTAGGCCTTTGAGTTTGGGTCCTTCCTCTGGCATCTTCCATGAGAGGAACACAAGGTCTGACTGCAAAGAGTGGCCGCTGACGTCACGTTGACCACGTAACTGCCCAACGTTTCATCGATATAGGATTTGACAGCTTCACAAGCTGCCTACAAGTCGAGACAAAACGAAGAGGAATCTTTCTGAGAGTCATCCACAAACATTGACATAATTACCTTCGCCGAAGCGATAAATAAGATCACATTGGTAACAAGTAAGTTACACTACCTTAGAATTACTGAAGAAATGGTCACCCCACAGCACGACGCCTGCAGATCCTAAAGCAGCACTCTCCCCGATGGTGTAGACCAGGTGTTCCTGCAGGAGGCATTTTACATTCAGCCTAAATGACACCGACACCAAAAGGTGCATGGAGTCCAAAGAGCTGCTACTTGCCTGAGAGAGGAACTCTAACGTGCGCGCATAGACGATGTGAGCGTACGTAAACACAGGCAGTGCTGACGGACTCAGCAGAGCTACTGCTCTCATGGCCTCCATGATGCGGTGGCGAGTGAAGAGCAGCACTTCTCTATCAAGGGGTTGCAAATTCGTCTCGAGGTAGATGCCAGGATAAAGAGCAGAGGAGACGTTCCACAACCACAACAGCTCGTCATTCCTCTTCTTCTCTATCTCTGGACACTCACCTGTGTAGTTTTCACTGTTAATGTGGTAGTAGTTGTAGCAGGTAGGAAAGTCATAAAAGCCCCACAGTCCATTTGGTCTTTCTTTTTGCCCCAGTTTCAACGTTTCCTCCATGAACTTCCTCGCAGCGTCCTCAAACTCCAAACGAGCTGCAGCAGCTACTTGCTCTGGACTCCAGTCTGGATGCTTCGCTCTTACTAGTGCTTCTGACCCAAGCCAGTACATCCGTTTCTCACCCCAGTTTCTCTCCCATACAGGTCTCCAGCTCTCCCAGTCCACTACAGCAAGGCCCTGGAAGCCCGTCTCAGGGATAAAGTTGTGGATATCTTTAGTAGCCGCTTTAAGGTGCGTCACAAGACTTGCATTCTGGGGCACCCCGCCATTGATCGGCTCTGATTGGTGGGAGTACTCGGGATATAAACCAAGGAATTTATTATAAAAGATGGTTATGTTTCCACCTATAAAAGTTTGATTCTGATTCTGGACAATGCTGAACATGTCCAAGTCTAAGTCCAGACCATACTGAGAGAGACAGTTGGCAGTCGGGGCGTTCCACACTGTGAGGAAAGGAACCTGGGAGAACGGTGACTGCAGCCCTGAAACAAGGCCGATCAGTTTGAAGAGCAGAATCTCAGGATAAAAGGAACTCATGCCTGCAAAGAAAGAAAAGATAGCAATGCTAACAACTGACTCAATGTTTGAGGAGAAAATTGCACACAATTTTTTTTTTCCTTTTGTTAGGTTTCTCCTTTTTCCCTCGGTTCTTTTATTATATCTCGTGTTGGAGGTGTTTATTCAATAATGAGTCAGGATTATAAATCGACTCAAGTTTACTGAAGGTTTTCAGTAAGTACAAAGCTGGTAAGGAAATACAGCGCTGGACTCTCCTACAGACGCGGAAGCGGGACTCTGTAGAAGAGTCCCAAATGTTCTATACGGCAGTGATCCGTATAGTGGGCATGAAAACACCCTCCTCCCAGGGGGTGCCTACACCCTCCTCCTGGGATGGGCCGGTAGGGCCCTGACTTATTCACATCGTGTGTCAGTTAACCCTATGTGATGCTTTATACGTGATTAATCTATGTGTGTGATTATTACCACAAAGTATGTAGAGATAAAGAAACTAAGAGTTTGTGCAACCTGTGTATTGTGAGCATGCATGCATAACTCAAATATCTAACACTTTTAAGCCAAACCAGGACAAATATCTAAACTACAACAAATATACTGATGTGTTTCAATGGCAGCAGAAAGGCCGTCGGTTTTTATCCAGCATTCACAGCGCTATTTGTCTCGTACGTGTGCATGCCTTGTCCAGATCACAGTGCTGCTGCACAGGGGGACATAAATAAAAGACTGTCATGTAAATTTTAGTGAAATTAAGGAAAACTCAACTCAAACCAACAAACACTAACTTACCTGTTCAACAACTGGACTGTCGTTTTGACTTTGTGGTCTGAATAAGGAGGAAGCTCAAGCACAAGTCTCATGATCAAAATGACACATACAGGAAAAAAAGGGGAAGGAGCAAAGAAGGAGGAACTGGGAGTTCTATCAACCAGTCATGAGCATGCAATGGTTCCCCACAACCAATCAAACGCGTGTGCACAGTGTTGAACAACCAATCATAAAAGGCATGTAAATATTTTTAAGGAGCTGATTTAAAGTCACAGCCATGCACGTTCGACCCTGTCCCGTCTTCTCCTTCCTGAATAAGACTGAAGATCGAGTTCATAAAAGTGAAGATTAAAAAACTCTACTAAAGAGATCCGGAATTATCGAAGCACTATACAATGTAGTTGTGCAACTTGTGCTCTGAGTGGTTGATGACAAGCCATAATTAACTCTTCCTCCTCCAATTTTAAATGTATGCTTCATTCAACTCTTAAAAGCAGTAAAAATAACTCCAGGCTTAACAGCAGCCTATAATTACATGGGGAGGGGGTATGGGACAGCTGCATGCAAAACGTGAGCCTCCCAGAGGAGCAGCTGCCTTCACTCCCCATTATAGCCAATGATGGCAGATTCACTTCCTCAGGATGCTTCATTTTCATTAAATGTACATTGGCAAATTACATTTTGAGATTATTTTGGGCTCCTTTCCCTCTTTATCCTGCTGACAAATTATTTAGAAACAATGCAAAAGAACATCAAACTGTTTATTCAGACAGAAAAATCTAATTTCAGAACAGCAGATACATATCAAGATGAAATTGTTAAGCATCAAAGTGTCAGTAATTTTTATTTTTACGTTATTTACGCTTCTTACAAAGAAGCTGCTCAAGACAATGGTCAGTCATTATAAATGTCATTATATAGTGTTTTAAGAGAAGATTAGTAGTCATGTTTTAGACAAAAACCTCATAAAATATTAATATAAAACACCTAAAATACATTCAAATAAATAGGAACACTAATTGCCTTCATAAAAACATCAGATGCCAGAGAAAGGTCATGTTTAAAAAAAAAAAAAAAAAAAGCAGGCACTTAAAATACATTGTGCAGTGACCAGATTTAAGTGCATAATTCCACTTTCACCACATCAACTCATTCAGTCATATTTCCCCCAAAAAATACTTTAATCTCTTTATTAAAAAAAAAAATACAAAATGATTTGACATCTTGGAAAACAGTGATTGAAGGGAAACTGAGAAAATGTAAACAATGTCATTTCCAGCATTATATATATAATAACTTTCCACAGCAATTTCCACAGTGTTTCTCATAAAACTTCACCTCCTGTCATCCATTTACCGTAATTGAAATTTAAGAAATGACACACACACACACACACACACACACACACACACACACACACAGAAGCTCCAGCTATGTCTACAGCATTTGTTGCGTTCTAGCTGAGGAGCAGCGAGCTAATCAGTAAGATGGCGCACGGCAGAGCTGCAGGATCGGTCGCCTGAGAAGGCACCTTTGCCAGAGCACAGCCCTCTCCCTCATAGCCGCTGTAGCACTGGCACTGAAACTCTGTCAGGAATCTGGCTCTCTCTGCCTCGCCGAGGTCGCCGACGACGACCGGCTTTCCACTTTGGCTTATGATGCTGTGGGTCAAGGGGTCCAGATGCAGGTAAACGTCGCTGTCTGAACGCCTGCGCAGGCAGCGGCCGTGAGAGCCACACAGGCTTTGGCTGCACAGCTGTGCTGCCGTGGAGACGTTCAGGAGGTACTGACTCAGAGGCCCCCGCAGATACACGTCCAGGCTGGAGCAGCTGGTCTGGAGAGGAAGCGACAGAAAAGGGCAAGAATTCGGTCCTTGAAACTGTTGCTATAGCGACGCCGACACGATCACAATCACTACGATGTCAGATTATATTACAGTTGGATTCCTGTGTGAACATGATTTCATTGATGCAGGAGGCTGAATGAAGTTTCGGCCATTTTATTTACTATTGTTAAATATACTCGAGTCTTCCTCTTTCTACGCGAGATGCATATCTAGTGCCATTAAGAAAGCAAATCTAACGCCACTAAGTAAGGATACATTAAATATTTAAAAAATAAAAAAGGGGTTCTTCACTACATCCATGCTTATGAATAAAAAGGATCCTAAATGTAAACTGGAAAAGCACTCAGAGAGCTTAATTGGATTTACACCGTCCACATGGTGATCTGGATCATCACTAAAAGGTTCTACATTGTTCTTACAACTGAAAGTCCAGCCGCTAACAGCGCTCGAGCATGGAGGGATAATTCCTACCCCTCCAATGCCTGCACACGTGCAACATGAATAAACTCAGACGATAGCGTCTTGTTTGCTAACCAGTGCACGGACGCTTACTCTGCTGCTCGCATAGGCGGCATCGCCCCACATGATGATCCCAGCGGCTCCCAGGGCGACGCTCTCCCCGATGGTGGAGACGAGGTCGGTCTGCAAAGACAAGACAACAAGGCAGATCAAACCTTTAGTGACTTTCTCCTCTTGAATGTCTAAGAATCCAAGCTAAACAAAAAGGAAAACTAAACTGCTGAGCGGAACTAGAAACGGGTCGAACCGTAAGCTACAGCACGCTCAGCACTTCAGTTACTCTCATCCGTTCATTCTCCCAGAAGGAAACTGCCCTTCGGGGGTCTGCGTGACTTCAGAGTTGACCGACACCCTTTTTGTGCACACGCCACACAAACGACAAGGATCGGCGTGTTTGTCCTCCGCCAGAACAGGAAAGGACTGCTGCGGCTGATAAGGAAACGCACCGATCGCAGGCAGAGAGAGGAAATGTGCTGACTGTTAGCGCCTTGAGCTACAGCTGAGGAGAGCTGATCTCGGAAGTCTGCAATATCCTACTTGCAGAGAAGCATGCCCTTATTTGCCCTTTCCGCCCCACCCTTTTACTTTTTAACAAGCATTAAAGAAAAAGCCCAGCAGTGTTGCTCCCCGTCACCTCCGTCAGCTGTTCCAGGGAGTTGGCGTAGGTGGGACGGGTGTACACGAAGACCGGCCGGGCCAGGCCGTCCCCCGACGAGGCCAAACGCATCCCCTCCTTCACTCGGTTCCGGACGAACTGCCGCCCAGAGGCTGAGGACTGCAGCACCGTGCCCATGTAGATGGAGGGGAAGAGGGCCGTGCTCTCGGTCCACAGCCATTTGAGCCGCTCGTTGCGCGCCACCTCCACGTCCGGGCAGCGGCCCGTGTAGCTCTCCAGGGTGCGCCTGTAGTCGTGATTGTAGCAGTCAGGGAACAGGTAGAAACCCCACAGCTGGTTGGGCCTGAGGTTCTTGGCGTGCCTCAGCGTCTCCAGCATGAACTTCCCGGCCGACATCTCAAACTCCTGCTGGGCCACTCGGCCCACCTGCTCCAGCGGCCACGTCGGGTTCTTCTGGCGCACCAGCTCGCGGGAGTGTCTGCGGTAAACGTCTTTGTTTTCCCAGTTACGTATCCAGAGCGGGCGCCACTCCTCCCAGTCAATAACGGCCAACCCCTTGGCTCCCGGTTCTTGGATGTACTTCTGCACGCCCTCCTGCATTTTGTCCAGGTGCTGCGAGAGACTGGCCATCTGCGGCAGCCCCCTGTTCACCGGCGTTTCATCGGGTTCGAAGTAGGGGTAGGAGCCCAGGCGGTCCTTGTAGAAGATGGTGAGGTTCTGCCTAACGAATCCCTCATTGGGCGAGGCCACAATCTGGAACAGGTCCAGCTGAAAGTGGATGCCGTGCCGCGGGGCGCAGTCCTCAGTCGGGGCATTCCAGGCGAGGAGCAGAGGCTTCTGGGAATACAGCGGCCATCGAGTGGGCGTGACCCCCAGGGCAAAGAGGCGTCCGCACAGCACGACAGCCAGCAGCAAGGGTTTCCAGTCCGGTCGTGCCCAGTACATCATGTCTCCAGATGTAAACCGATAGACAGGACTGTCACTCGCTGCACTGTAAAGACACGAGACGTGCACATTCAGGAAGCTTGATATTTAAAATGCTATTTAAACATTACAGGGAGGGTCTAAACTGAAAGCGTGCACAAATGTAATCCTCACTGCACCGCACATAAATAATCAAAGTGAAAAAAAAATCTGATAAAAAAATTACCAAGCAATTACAGAATGAGAAAACTAATGGCATTAAATTGCTGTTGGGTTTTCCTGCTGTGCATTTATATCTGAACTGATAACACAATTCACACAGGAATGAATATGCTCCATATATTATTTAGCTTCATTTTTAAATTCCCAGTATTTTAATTTAAAGTTAAGAGTAACGCGTCTCGACGAACAATGAACCAAATACATGAATAGTTCTCGCGTCTGTTCACACAAAGCCTCCTTCTCATTGCACTTTACATGTTTTTCCCCCAACAAAGTTGTGCCTCAACATCCGCCATGTTTCTGAAATAAACACAGTAGTTTTGTTTTGTTTGTTTCATTTAAAATGAATTAACAAAAATGTTAAATAAAAAGCAAACGTCATTCCCATCCTTCAGTGCAGCCGGACGAGCTTACCCTTCCTGGAGGGCTGAGGAATCATCCCCAGAAGCCGCCTCCGCTCCGCGCTTCTGTGTCGCCTCAAAACAAATGGGTGAAGAAAACGAAGAAAACAAACAAAAAAAAAAAGATGAAAATAGTTGAGAAAACGATGACGGGTTAAATGTACGGCGGCGACGCGCAGCCGGGCTCGTTCGGCTCCCCTCGAGATGTGGAGAGAGATGCCCCCTGCGACGACGTCAGCCAATTTGAGCTCGTCTCGCGGCCAAACTTCTTCCAGGATGTTCCATTCCGGCTGGGGGGGGGGGGGAGGGAAAGACACAAACCGGACACAAACCGGACATCCTAAGGTCTTTGTCAGCGTGTCGAGTGTGTTACGGCGATTGTTTCTGAAACCTGGAAGCTTCGCATTAAACTTTAGGTTTAAGCTGAGCTGAGCTCGGCTTTAAACAAAGACGCGGTTTGTAAAGAGAGTTCCAGCGTCCCGCTGCAGGACGGAATGAGTCAGTCCAAGAAGTTCGCTCCCCGTCGCCGTGAAGCAGACACACTGTTCGCAGCGACGCCGTGACTCACGCGGAGGGTCGGAGCTGCAGGCGGGCCACACATCTCCCCAAAAAAGAGCAGATAGAGCATGCTAGCGCGCTTTCCCAGATTGTAGATGTTTCATCTTGGATGAGAGGCAAAATGTTGTCAAGCTTTTCCAACAAGTCCAGTCTACTTTATTCAATGCAGAGATCTTGCCCATATTTTTTTTTTATGAGGCCTAACTACCAACACTATAATGATATGATCCCTTGATTATTGAGACTTCCTCGCATATTTTGGAATTATTACACTGTGTTCACACTTAGTAGTTTAATAGATAGTCAAGAACAAGTTAATTCTTCAGGCTCAAGCTACAAAATGTAATAAGTCAAACGCTTCCATACAGATTTAACTTTTATCCATCAATGGGTGAAATTGACAAAAAACAATCCAACAATTCATGTTGTAGTTGTATTCACTTTGTATTAATTTGAGCAAAGAAAGCATCAACCTAATAAAATAATAATAAAAAATAATGGCGTGGACTAATATGGTGGCTTTTTTTAGGGGACTCTGTGCACTTTTACAGTGAATCGATTATTCATTCACTCCACAGTCACACAGGTTGTGGTAATCTGAACCTAAATTTGTAGCCTCAGCTGCCCGGGTGCCGACTGACGGAAGCGTGGCAGGCGATCTGCACCAATGGCCTCTCCAACCACGATCCAAACAACATGTGTGATCTCAAGGGTTTGGAAAATTAAACAATATATTTTCAAATAAAGGCGGTGGAATAAAGAGAGTAAAAATGTTCCTTTGATTGTAGTAGAGGTCAATAAATTCTTGAGCAAATGCTTCTAGATCAGCCATGTGATCGTGTGAGACCGGTCCTTTAAGATGGACACTCGTACACTGTAAAAAATCCGTCTTGCTACTTCATTGGAGACTTCTAATATTTTTCCACTGGTCTGAACAGACTTCCGACAGCGGGTTTAACTCATCTGGCATGCAGATGTCACTGTGACAGCCAACGCCACACACCGTCGTGTTGCTAGGCAGATAGTAACGGTGCGGAGCCACAGTTCGCATGATGTATGATGACCACTGGAGTGTGAATAACCCTCATCTCTTAAAAAAAAACAGAAAAAACATAGTCCTTGAATGACTTGTGAGGCATGGTTAGACATTTCCTCTGCCCATGCATGTGAGCTGAAAGATGCCTGAGCACATGACTGGTGAGGGCGAGACCTGGAAGTGAGAGTCTTTCCTCCGTTTGTTTTTCTGACTTTTCCCGACTCACCTCGTCACGTCATCAGTTTCTGTCTATCTTTCTGTGTGTGTGTGTTTAAGGAAAGAGTAGAGGATGAATGCCCCCCCCCCCCCTCCATGTGAATGAAGGAGTGAAAGGAACAAAAGAGGGGTTTGGTTTCCATCGAGCCTCAGCTTCCCTTTGACCTCCCGCCTCCTGAACGTTGCGCTGGCAGACATCAGGAATCATCAGAAAGCAAAAACAATGGCGAGGGAAACCGGGGGAAACGTGCTGCCGCCTATACGTTACATTTGTACACGCTCAAGGAATGAACGAGGCCTGGAAAAGGAATGCTGTTATACATATTCCACTGCTGCATCTATACACGTAAAGCTACTTTCCAGGATGCTGCCTTCACTTTCCACAGAGCATAATTAGTTTTGCTGTAGTAACTCTGTTAGCCGCACTTTGCCTCAAAGACAGGAAGGCAGTGTGTGATGAAACATGTTTCACTGTGAAGAGCAACAGCAGGATAAAGAGCAACAGTATTTAACATACAGATTATAATGCACGTTATTGGGGGGGGGGGTTGCCACGTAGCACTTCTTGGCTCTAAACACGCTGAATAAATCCTACATTAACATGTTTTACACATAAAACTTACAATTAAATGCCATAGTCATGAGGTTGATATGATTTTGTCTCTTCAACAATCATTGACAACATCAAAGGCCGCTGGAGGGGAAGCGCTTCAAAGTGACGGACCTCTGGTCCAAAAAACACTCCCGGCCGCATTCCACACAATTACAGACACAACTACTAATGGCCGTAAAGGAAGCTCTGCCCATGATTGTGGTGAACCCTCTATATATGTTTAGATTGCCGATGAAGTTTGATGTTGTGCCAGCTGGCAAAGCCACCCTCAAGTGATCGTTCAGCATTTACTTCAGACAACCTTAAATTATATATTGAGGCTTTTTTTTTTTTTTACATCATTGTCATTACAGAGGGCGGAGTGAACATGACAAAACATCCTGTAATCGTGTATATAAGCCTTTTACTGCCATCTGGAGGTGCTGTATCTGACGTTACAGTGTAAATTAATCATATTGAAATAACCAAATCCGACATTTCACGTGGCTCGATCAATCAATCAATGCATAATGCCATCTTTAGTCATTACTTTAGTCTCAAAATGACAAGTATCTCTAGCACTTTGTACATCACCCTTTAGCTGCAAACACCAGTTCCTGGCAGCATCCCTGAGGAATCTTAGCCCATTCCTCATAGGCAACGGCCAATCTTCTCCTCTAAATCTCCATGAGAAAGCGAATGCCGTTATTTCCAAAGATTTTGAATGAAATATTCGTTTAATCAGTTTGAGATATATAACTATACCGCTCAAATAATGCTGGACAAGACGCAGTGGTTAGTACAATTACAGAAAGGATGAATAAAGTATACATCTATAGTAGGACAGAAAAAATTGAAAACATAAGTATCTTGGACTCAGGATATTAAGCTCAGTAAATCATTTATTCAAGTATTTACAGCTAAGAAATCCAAAATTATTTACAGTACAATATGTTCACTAGTGCAGGTCTGAGCTTCGGTGACTGGAACACACTCAGGCGAGACAACACTGAACAAGATAATCCATATATATTCAATAAATGCCACAATGCTTTATTATTCTACCCTGTTCCTACATCTCCAATCCCTCTCACACACATTCACTCAATGCGTAACGCACACACGCACCCACACAAAGACGCATACAGATTCATGCCACGCCCCACAGAAGGCATAAAACCATGAAAGTATTTTCACACCAAGGATGTAATTCCCTGCAAAACGACTCAGAAGAGAGATACACACACGTGTATTCTCTAAGACTGCTTACAAAGGAGCTGGGCAGTGGAAAACACAATGTGTACCATCACTACTTATGTGAATAGAAATGTGGGTTTTTCCCGGAGGGTGTCTTCCGACTATACAGCTGTTGAATAAAATGCATAATATTTTATTCACTATTGGACGTAACGGTTTCCCTTCTGGTCTCCAGAACACGGTTCCAAGTCTTCACCGTAATATCTTGAAGCGGGAACTAGATTTTGTTCGGGGTGACGTTTTCGTAACTGCACTTCATACTAGATCAGTCCAGCGCAATGTTTCACACCTCACAGAGAATAATTGGGAAATCTACATGAATGCATGGAAGGTCGAGTTTCACAACTCCCTGAAAATGAAAGGGAAAATAAAAATCAGTGTCCAAAGCATTATTCAATCAGATGCACACTGTTAAAATGGAGCCCAAGCTGACCTGTGGAATCAGATTTTTCTGAATCCTCTTCAACTTTGACTTTTTCCTGCCGTTTTTTGTCACCACCGTCTCCTCATAGAATTCATGGGCAAGGTCTCCATCCTCGTCGTAGTACAACGAGCTGCCGGAACAGTAAGCCAACATCGCAACGTCACCTAACTGCCTACTTAGATTATAGACCTAATACGTGTTATATTGACCACTGCAGATAGCTATCACGGAGCAAAGTGAGCGACTGGACACTGTTGACATGCAAGTCTGTGGAGTATCCGGCATAACCAGGAAACAGCCTCCAGAAACACAAAGAGCCGAGTGTAACTAGTGACATTAACATCTCCAGGACACGGACGGCCTGCCCTAGAGCTAGATCAGGGGGCGCCCATGAATGGCAGCACCCATTACAATCTGGGACCTTTGAAGCATGTCATCGTTCATCTCCATTCGTGCATAAGAGGCATAGTCCTTAAACACTCGCCTTCACTGCATAATAAATAACAGGAATATGAATGCTTATCTTGTAAAAACGAAACCACCCCCACCGGGAGCACTGAGCGCGTTTCAGCCAGTCTCCTCTTGTGTCATTTACCTCCTCCTGGTAAAAACAAACGGAGCTGCGTTTCTGCAGCCTTTGAGGCGAGCCACAGACTGCTCGCTCCCATCGCCGGGTGGATCACCTCCGGCTCCGCCGCCCGAGAAGGGCCAGACACCTCTCGCTTTGGACCCGCTGCCTCCCATCCTCAGAGACGAGGCATAGTCGGGTCTCCGGTTGAAGGTTTCGAGCTGGCTGAAAGGCTTTCAAGTCTTCACCCAAGCCAGGATCTGAAAAGTTCAGAAAGAGGTCACATGTGCATGTCAGCCTTTCTCTCTGCGCCTTGGTGACGTCACCTGAGTGACTGCTTCTTGCAGCCTACTGAAAGGGTCAAATTAGCCAAGTCGAACGTAATCAATAGAAACTTCCTTCGATCAAACAAGTCCAAAAGATGCTGTTAGAATAACTATTGTCTCAGAGGAGAGCGTTGTTTAAAAAATAAT
Source organism: Brachionichthys hirsutus (assembly GCF_040956055.1). Classification (NCBI taxonomy): domain Eukaryota; kingdom Metazoa; phylum Chordata; class Actinopteri; order Lophiiformes; family Brachionichthyidae; genus Brachionichthys; species Brachionichthys hirsutus. The sequence goes on along the minus strand of NW_027180521.1, from coordinate 8,558 downwards.
AGTCAACCAACTAGCCTGATACTTCAGGAAGCTCGAGAATAAGCTAACGAGCTCGGCCACTCAACACAGGCAGTAATAATTTACATTCACAATATTAATATATTCATTCAAACATCACTTCGTACTAAATGCACTGTTCGTCCCAGGAGAACATTCGGCCGATGCGGCTAACGCCAGGCTAACGCCAGGCTAACAGTACCTGCCCTTAATTGAGTTAGCCTGTTAGCTTCTGCCACTGACGCAGGTCCATTACAATAGCTTAGCGGTAACTAGCTGGACGGAGCAGGACCGACGTCTCCAGCAGAAACACGAACATCTCCGGCTTACAGTCCGAAACGGCGTCTCCGTGCGCGTCTCTGGGTCACGTCCTACCTCATGAGACTCGTTAGGGGGTCCCGGCCTGTCATGACTTTGACTATTAGCTGCGCTGCGCTAGCGTTAGCTGTTGTGGAGCTCGGCTAGCTAATAAGGTGATCAGCTGATGTGACGTGCCGGAGCTACCTACACGATTAAAGAAAAACACCGGAATAAACCCCCCGGTCTGGGAGGACACACAAAATTACAGGTTATAATGGAGAGAAAAAAAAACACGTTTGCATTCAGTTGTATGTATTTTAACATTTATCTATATTTGAAACAAAATACCAAAACTAGATGGAAATTCTTTCTCGGAAAATTCTTTACTGAACTGCAGTGCACATTTGTCAAAACATTTTGAATTTTGTTACAAGTATGTTTGTGCATAGACGAGTAAAATTAACTTGAGAAAACACAGATATCAAGAATGACAAACAGCTTCTAGTGAAACGCGTGTACACCAATATTCATTCAAGATTCCAGTCAAACAGAGTGGCATCGACACATCTGGCATTCATTGTTGCGTAAAACTGTTCACACACAGTGAAGCTCAAACAATAAAAAATAAAATAAAGAGCTGCACCCATCAGGGGTGTCAAGTGGACGTGGCAGACTCGACCTTGGTCAAATGGAAATTCAAACACCCCAGTAACAACTTGTGTACTTAACTTTCTAAAATAAAAGGAAAACAGAAACATTTGGGCTTAAAAGGCGTGTTTTTAAGGCAGGACGCCGACGCGTCACCCCGAGTTGATCTGAAATCGCAGCAATATTTTGAGTGGAAACGTTATTTTGTTTTCGGGAAACATAAGGAATCAGTTTACATTCCAACAACTATCTGCTACAATTCTAATTCTGTGCTCATTTGATTATAAAATTATAATCAAGACTTGTTTTATATCTAAAGTTAAATTGACCAAAAAAAAAAAAACCTACTAGACTACAGCCAGTCTCATCTGCCAGCCATCACTTCTCTCAACTCATTCTCTCAGGCACATCAGGCTCCCCGGGTGTAAGGCACGTCTCATCTCTCGCATCATTTCACACGCACATTCGCGCCAGCTCTCGCTCATCGTCTCGCGCCCATCTCACTCTCTCTTTCGCCGAGGAGGCGGTTTGAATCGTGTTCTCTGGGATCTTCGGCTGCAGCGATGACTGGTGAGCTTCAGCTGATTATCCAGTCGAGAGTTGCACGTTTAAATCCCAGCACAGAGTCATGTCAGCCGGGGGTCGAGCCAGCCAGGGCCTCGTGCATCTTGGTGCGGGCCAGAGCGTGCCGCCGCACGATCTGCTTGATGTGTTCGTCCTCTTCGCGCTGCAGAATGCGGAGGAAGTTCTTAAGCTCCGGCATGGAGAACGCGTCCCACTGTAAGGAAAGAAAAAAAGCTTTGCATTCATAGATGTGCATGATTTGGTGCTTTCATTCTCTTCTTTGTGTTCCACGTACATTGACTTCTCCGGTTTCATTCTCCTTCAAAACGAAGCTGAGGACTTTCTCGTTGGGCCCGGCACGCAGACGCAGAGGGATCGGACGCTCAGCATCGGACAGCTTGCGAATATAAACTGAAAGGAGGCAGGAAGTTTGAATGTACAGACTATCAAACGCTGCTGGAGCTAGAGATCGAAAAAGGAAGTGATACCTTGATCCTCACGCTCACTGCGCTCAAACAGAGCGAACTTTCCCGGATTGTCCACCACGGTAAACTTCTTCAACAAAGCCTCAATGACCTCGCGAGCGGAAGTGCGTGAGCTAATGTGCAGGTGCTTGGATGCATCTTTGGGCATGTAGAAAGAGGTGCGGCGCTTCACCCCAGCAGTCTTCCTGCCCCCAGCATCCCGCCCTCCCTTCTTTGGCGGCGGGACAGACACAGGCCGTGCCAACTTGAACTGAACCTTTATGAAGCCGGTGTAGGAACCATCCTTGTTCTGTTGAGGAAAATACAATGTTAGACAAGATAAAAACACTCTTCCATTAAAATACATCGATGCAGAAACGATTTCTACTCGCCATGTTCATGAACAGATTGCTGTTGATCTGAGCATTGTATTCCTTTATCTTCTGCTGAATGTCTGCAGCGCTCAACTCCTGTTTCCCCCATTCAGGTCGTTCATCCTGGAAGACAGTGCAGTTACACCGTTTAGCCAGCAGGTGCCAGTGAACACTTAAAAACTACAACTGAACACCAACTTCAAACAATTCAGAGAGGATAGGAATACGGGCTTGAGATTATGTATTATATATACGTACATATTTCAAATGTGCTACTGCTGTATGAATATCCTGTGTGTACTAAACTATGAAGGAACTGCCAATTAGTGCATTCATTTTAACAAATCTCTGAGGTGTGTAATAAATTCAGCGTTTCTCTCCCAAAGACATGGATTGCTCCAACGTCCTTTAGAAGACTACAACAGACACCTTGCTAAAGGTTTTGCTCATTTTCCATGACACGCCGCCGCGTCCGACAGCAAGGACCAGTTGCACCAGACTCCCAGCGTCCTGACGCCGTAGCAGAGGCGGGAGACGATGTCGGCCCGACCCAATCGTTTGGTGAGGGAGGGGTAAACAGAGGGAAAAGGGGGGGGGGGGGGGGGGGCAACGTGCAGCTGTTAGCGTAGACTGCATCGCATTCCTCACTTTGGTAATCGTGTAAAAATAGCTTCTCCCTCCGTGACGCTGCTGTAAGCGGGAGAGAGAACGCCCCCCCCCCCCCCCCCCTTGTTTCACAGGCGCATCCTGTGAAGTCAGCAGCCTCATCGACCGCATCGCTCCCAGTCGTGTTTAAGTCATGCGCAGACGGCCTCTGGGGTCTGAATGACATTTGCCCAATCGTGGCTTCTTTCCTGTTTCCACTGATCAGTTGTATTTCCTGCGATAGAACGAGGAAGCTCTGAGGCAGCACATTCTATTCTGGAATACAATTCAAGAATCTCTATATTTACATGAATCTGCGCAGATACTTTATTTGATTGTGTAAACAAGCATTTTATATACAAATATGCAAAGTCTATCCTGCATACAACTGTACAATGAAAAGTGAGAGAAGCAAAAGTCGCAAGCATCGGGGGTCTGGAGCTAAACAGATCAATAAGTGGCAATACTTGGACAGACCACAGGCTTCCATTGAAACCAAACAAGAACCATGAAAGGCCTCTGTGGGGGGGGGGGGGGGGGTCCGATTTATTTCATAATAGAGCCGATCCCTGCGTGGGTGTGGGTGACGCGGATGTTTGTGTTCGTGGGAGTCCCGGCCGGAAACATGAGAAGCTGGTTTGCGTCACCAAACATGACATTCGGGTTGGGATGAGTTCGGCTGCGGGTCAGACCCGCGTTTAAATGTCCGTCCACCGAAAACTAGAGGGAACAACGGCGGCTTAGCTTTAAACAAGCACCGGAGCGGAGCGCCATAACCGCGGCCCGGAAGAACCCCCAAATGAAACACTTTTAAACAGCACTAAAATGGCACAGATATATTAGGAAGAGAAAATAAACTGCGCGAGTATCTTCTGTTTGACTTACACTGACATGTATTAAAGCCCGACTTCAAAGGCTCACCTGTTTCGCGCTAGCATTAGCGTTAGCGTTAGCTTTCCGGGTTCTGGGGAAGAACGATGTCCTGGCGGTGAAGTACTGCTCCAGCCCGGAGTCCGAGTCCTCCTCGCTGCAGTAGCCGCTGCTCGCGGAGCTGCCCCACGTCTTCTCGAAGGACGGGCTTTTGTCCGCGCTGCTAGTTTCGCTCGACATGACGGACGAGCCTTAAAACTTAGTTAAAATAAATAAATAAAAACCCGCGACTGAAGGTGTTGAAGTCAATTAGCGGGCTAAAATAGCACTACGAGCGGGAATATTCACGAGTTCAGACGCTTAAATAATCTCTAAGGCGAACAAATACTTCCGTAGCGCGCTGATAAAGGAGTTTAATCAACAATAAGATACTCTCCCAAGAAGTTCACGGAACAGCCACGTTTCCAGTGCGTCAACAACCAAGCCTGTGCGAAACAGGATGTGGCCCGGCCCGGCCGCCCCGCCCCTCGTTTCCGCCCCGCCCCTCGCTTCCGCTTCCGCCCCCGCCCCATTCCGTTGAGTTTGGAAAATACACAGAACCACCGCGGCTCGTCGCGATTGGACGAGGCGGGCGAATAGCATAGATCTCGTCCCTCCCCCCCCTCATCCCAGCTAACCTCGCGCGACGTCCCGAGTCACGTGACGACGGAACTGACTGACCGTCCGCCTCCCTCACACAGAGAACATGAGGTTCATTATTCCTCGAATCACGAGGAAGATGTTAAACCAATCGACATCACAGGACGTCATTAAATGTTCCAGCAACTGAAGTTACATTTGTGTTTTGAATCTAGTTCGTTTGAGAGAAGGTTCTGGGTTCGATTGCCACTAAAAAAGGGGCTTTCTGTGGGGAGCTGGCGTGTTAGAATAGTGAGCATGAATGGCTGTCTTTTTATGTTACAAGTTATTCGTTTTAGTTTTTTGTTGTTGCTGTCTTTGCTATCGCACCGTCGGAGTAAGATCTTTTTACTTTGAGACTCACGTCATTATTCTTGGTATAAATGTTTATATTCATGTTACTGTAAACAAGCGGCTCTCAGCGGTGTTAAATAAAGATATAAGCTGACATAAAGCTGTGGTGAAAGTCGTCGTGAATCTCAGACGCGGCGATACGGAGTCTCCTTTTTCCATTTCATCATCTCCAAGTATCCCAACCACACCCTACCCTTGAAAAAGATCCACGCGATAACACGAAGAATGTCACAAGGTCACGTGCGTCAAACTGGTGAAGACGTTACTAAATAGCTCCCAGATTTGTCCTCGCAACCTGAGGTTGGTGAATGAGGTTGGAGGCTGCGGCACCCAAACAGAACATATTGATCATGTCTTTGTTGTTCTGCACGGCTTGTTTATATCTGTGGGCCTGTTTGTAACTGGCTAACAAGGCCTAAGCCTGAGCGCCAGTAAAACACGGCAGTAGCGCACGAGCTTTTACATTCCAGTCATCTTCGATAAGAAGAAAGTGTTTGACAGAAGGAGTAACAAACCCTGCTGCCTTGAACAACTACTACTGGCCTTTCAACTTGATTCTCCTCATAAAAGAACATAAAAGCATCGCAAGGACTTGCGCTCTAATTAACATCTTAGATGTATAGATGCCAGATAATTCATTCATTCATTCATTTGAGGATCACCTTCGGGATTCTCCCGGAAGAGCTAGAGGAGTTGTCTGGGGAGAGGGAAGTCTGGGAAATCCCTGCTCAGACGGTTGCCTCCGCGACCCGGCCCCGGATGAGCAGTTAAAGACAGACGGATGGATGGAAGGACGGAAGATCACCCCTGATCAATGCCATGACTGATTGGTATACAGTGTATATCAAAATGTTTTTATTCCTCTAAACTAAAAAAAAGATGGGGCTAAAAAGTAAATCACGGCGTATGCTTCTCATTGTTGTACCTTGTTTCTGACATAGATGAACCTGTATGTCAACGTTTCACTATTGAACAACCTTTTATTGCAGTTCTGAGGTCCAGTGAAGCAGGATTGCTTCCTGAAACATCCTCTCAGTTCTTTTAAATGTTCCATGCATGATGGCTTTAGGCACATTGAATTAATGCAGCCTTTAATTATACAAATCTGTGCGGGCATTGGATTTTAGTGAAGGCTGTACACTTAGTGGCGTGGAAAGTGGTTCCTATTTTTCAGCCGTGAAACAAATCATTTGATTTTAGGAGAATTCTGGTGAAATCACAACCTGCAGCAGGCAGTGCAACGAGACCTCATAATCTCTGCCTTGTTATAACATATGGTAATTTAAAAAAAGCAAGTAGTGACTTCTCACACATTTGACTGTGACGATGAACAAAAGGTCCTTACCACATTGGTGTCCGTTTCTATGGCGTACTCAATGGCGCAGGTGAGGTCGCCGACAGAGCCTCGGTCCCAGCTGCAGTCCAACTGGATCAGCGAGCGACACCGGTAGTGGCACGTGAATCTGCAATCTGCAGGTCGCAGAGTTCAGACAAGCACATTGTAAATGTATAAACACGCCACAAAACCTTATCTGTGATGAGCGTGCATTATTGCAGAGCGAGATTGTACATCGATGAGGAGGTAGAAGCACGGCGTGAAGTCTATGCGGTCTATTTCTATGCAGATTTCACATTGCACTCCTGTAAAAAGCGGAGAAAACTAGCCTGTGACTCGAGAACATGTCCAAACCAAAATGCGCCGGAAACAAATGCACACGTATTTGACGTCATTCCGTCCAATACGCTGCTAAAAGACAACGGGACGGACATTTACGACATCCTGATTTCTACGAGCTAACAGGTGGAGCGCAGCTTTTCTCACATTTCTGAACAGGCAGATGCTGAGGCAATCGCACGTACACGCCAGCAGCCTATATGCAAGTCAACTCACTGGCACAGCGCAGGCTCTGCTTGTACAGTCCCCAGATGAAGTCCCCACAAAGGTCACACCATGTCGGCTGGGCGTGGCTGCAGGGCTGGAAGTTGTGTCCCTCCCCGTTCTCCTCAGTGGGCTGGGGGTCGTGGGCGCTGCTCTGGACTCGGATGATGCCCACCCGGCTCAGTAGATCGGACACCTTCCCAGGGCTGATCCTCAGGGCGTTTGCTCTTTCCAGGCGTGGCGGTGAGCAGGGCGAAGACGTGCCCGTCAGCTCTATCTGGTCTTTGGCGGACCTCAAGTCACGGAGCTCGATAAACTCCTCCCAAGACATTGTTCCTTTCAGGGCCTGGCTCCCTCCTTTATCACTGACCACCAAAATAAAACACACACAGTAGCATCCTGTTACCTCCCAGAAAACTTCTGGATCACTTTAAAAAAAAAGAAATCTATTATGGAGTATTTTTGCAAAGTAGCCCGAACAGAAGGACGTTGCAATCGAAGTTTAAAGGCGACGAGACTGTGCACTATAAAGGGGGGGGGGGGGGGCAGAGGTGGCTGATGTAATGGGGAATGGGTCGTGGTGTTATTATGGGATGTGAAGGAGAGTTTGCTGTTGAGGATGACACTCATAACCTGAACCTGAGGGGAAGCGGTAATGGAAGAGTTATCAATTGATATGGTGACAAGTCTGTCCAATAGGATGGTGTCAAAGGTCGCCGGGTCTCCATCCAACAGGGACCAGTGAGTTCACTAGTAGTCCGATGGCCACCGCGGTCGCCGGGGGTCTCCATCCAACAGGGACCCTTTGGGGATGCGGTGGGATCGTCATATAGATCCGTATAGCCAACAAATTACAGAATGCCACGATGTAAATATGGAGCCAGAACTCTGAGGAATGTTTCCGACCCCTTGTTGAAAGTAGGCCACAAAGAGAGAACGCAGCTCTGAGGCCAGTTCACCCACTTCAGTGTTTCAGTGACGTTTCGGTGCAGAACACGAGGGTTTACGCAAACCACGCCATGCGTCCATCCCTCCCAAGTCCTGCAAAATGTTCGTTTTTGCTGTGAAGCGTTTGTGTTTGTGACACAAACGCGCCGTTATATTTCAGCGGGGCTCGGGATAAAGGTCTCCATACCAGAATAAGTGTGGAGGTAAGTGCGGTCCCGGAGACAGAAGAGCGGCTTTAACATCTTCACGGGACTTTCACGCAACGAGAAGTTAACGTTTGCAAATGAAACCGTCGGATGGTGAATGTTTTACAAGCGTCGCAGAACAGACACGAACAGAACGGGTCTGAAGCGACTCACCGAAGCGGGAGAAGAAAGCAGCCCGCGGCGGCGCTGCCTTTGTCCGAGCGCGTCTTCCATCCGAGGAGAACTTTCCGCAGCGTTCACACCCGCTCCGAATCACTGCGGCGTCTCTGGGAATAATCCTCCATCCTCACGGCTCGGTTCGACTGGGTCATGAGTGTAACGGAGCTCCACGCACGACACGCACCATCTTCTGATCCTCCTCACCCAGAGGGAGCAGCGGAGCAGATCAGCGAGCGGGGAGCGCAGCTGAGTGGGCGTGCAAAGTCCCCCCCCCCCCGGACCGAAGCGACCTGGATCTGGCTTTAATTTAGCACAACTGCACGAACACGAGCAAACACACATGCAAAATGGTGCTCTGTCTATCTGTCTGTCTGTCTATCTATCTGTCTATCTATCTGTCTATCTATCTATCTGTCTATCTATCTGTCTATCTATCTATCTGTCTATCTATCTGTCTATCTATCTCTCTGTC
>NW_027180520.1:0-102468 GCF_040956055.1 Brachionichthys hirsutus | reverse complement strand
AGACGAATGTGAACCTGGTATATTGGGACAACTCTTGGTGATGATTGGATGGAAGGGGTAGAATTAAGGGGCACAAATAAATCCATTGCACTTTCTTCTCAGAACACTGTGTTTTTGTCACTTTTTGTTTGTTCATGTTGTATGTTCACTGCGGTGTGCACAGCCCTCTACGGTGGTAAGCAGGTAATAAAATCAATAAAATAGGAATAGGCTAGGCTGCCAAGAGGGCAGGTGACGGTCACAATCACTATAAGAATAAAAATTGCATAGAACTCCAGCAGTGACTGACGTTATGTCCGTCACTGTGGAGCACGAATGCAGACAAGGTAAAAAGAAAAAGAGAAAAAAAAAAAAATAAAAAAAAAAAATAAAAAGAGAAATAATGTCATAAAATTCAACAGTGTTTTCTCTAAATATTATAACTCACCTGTTGACTTTTTCTCCCTCCATTTTGCGTCAATCCTCTCATCTTCTGCTCTGTCTTCCCATCTTCCGATATATATTATTACTACCGGTACTCTCCCTCATGTCGATTGAATGTACTGTATTTTCCAGACTATAAGTCGCACATTTTTTCATAGTTTGGCTGGACCTGTGATTCATACTCAGGTGCGATGTATAGTCCAGAAAATACGGCAGGCTCAAGTGGAAGGTAAGAAAAAGAAGAAAGAAAAAAACACTTTCTGCCACATACAGACAGGAGGGAGAATTTTCTGCATATTCTTAAGTCCTATTTTTGCAAGACAATCACAAAAAAGCAACAACAATCACTTAATAGATTTACATCACACGTGTAACAATACATGAAGCTACTCACTAAATGTCATGGCATGAATACATGAACACTATCCATTGTCAAAGACCTTCTCTGGATGACTCCGTCACCTGTGCACCTGGACTTTGGACATCAGTGTGTCCGACAGTGTCGGGATAGATGCGCTCTGCTGCTCATGACTTCTCCTGACACTCTGCTGCAACTGATTTAGCCAATGAAAGAAGCGATGGGATGATTCAGCAGCAGTTCAATGACGACCTGAAAGTGTTGGCAGCAACGGGTTTGCACCAGGCGGACAGTTCATACCACTTGGGATACTGACGCTTATGTGATTTAGATTGGTTGCCGTGACGACCTTCATCAATAATCACAGCTGCATCTCCTCTCAGCTCTGCAGAGCGTTTTAGTGTCTTTCTGCACATTGTCTCGTTTCCAGTCATTAAAGTTATACAGTTATGTGGTATTTAGACACTGGAGCTTCTTAGCATGTCCCGTCTGTCCCCTTTAGGAGACATCAGGAGATTGTAGCACACAAAGACATCTGGGTTCCAAGGACGCTCGCCACTTTTTGCGCAAGTTTTGTGGAGACTAATATTTAACCACAATGCACTTTTTCAATAAACCAGTCAAAAAATGATTTCTGTAACAAAGGTACTTTGAAATGAAAACGCTTAAAATCCTGTTCCAGAGGACAACAACAGAGCAAAGATATATTCAAGATGCATCTGGACTTTGAGTTTAATGATGGAACACAAAACACCCTCTGCCAACGATAATTACTTATATAATTTCCATTGTAATGATTATGAGACTCAGAAAGGTGTTTTATTTTGAAAAATGACCTGATGGTTAGTAATGTGACACGTCAACCCGCTGAATTGAGTAAAAACGTTAAATTCAAAATAATTTATGGCCGCCTTGGTTCCACTGGAAGACATTGTAAATTCCCACAATGCAGCTGAACGGGCCGACGTTAAAGCTCAGTTTGCAGCGAGAGCCGGTGTTCCTGATGTCATTGGAGCATCAACATATTCATTCATTCAAGTTGGTCCTGTGTTGCTCATGCGCGCCCCCAAACACTGTCCCGTCTTCACAGCATCACTACTAGTCAGGTTAAAGTTAGTGACTTGCTGTTTGCTGGTTAAAATGCAGCTTCAGATCTTTCTAACGAGCCCCTGATTGTCTCTGTGTGCAAAGAACTCACGTTAATAACTCCGTGCGTAAAGTGTGAGATGTCTCTATCAGCCTCACACGCACGCTCCTCTCGCGTTTACAGCAAACCAAACCGTATATTTTTGCGCGCCTCCAACTTTAATTATCCGGTCACGCGGCCATGGGAGTCTCAGGTGCAGGAGTCATTTACAGGCGTGGACAGGGTGGGGTTAACTACTCCAACATGTGCGCTCAGCTCCACGTTGATTGGAATGGACGAAGGAAATGTGTTTGGATTCATGCGCACGCACGCCTTCATTCATCTGGATTTTTTACGTACGTAGTACGCTGTTTCGTGGATTTGTTCGCCATCTCACATTTGGGTGAAATTGAAGCACATGAAGTATAATCAATGTCCATGCATTAATCCGCAGTTCAGGATCCACAGCAAGAGCCGTTCTTAATGTGCGACACCAATGCTAAACATTAACGCTGTATCCATTTCTCACATCGTCACCCTTCCATAAAGGAGATAAAAGCGCCATGACTGGTGGATCTGCAGGTTCACCGGGGTCGAGCACTAATCTCAACACTAATTAACATTTAGCTTGTGCAGGTCATCACAATAATTAATGCAGAGCAGTAATGGGGGGGGGTAATAAATGGTGGATGGGAGGAGAGGGAGTAAACAAAGGAGCAGACGGTGTTTTTATTTGGTCTCCGATGGAGAAGCATGAAGTATTGAAAGGGAGAGACTTGAGTGTCTTCCCACTAACCTGGTAGACGGTGATAGGGTGGACACAGTGGGAGGCAGGGGACGGGACAATGGGGGGGGGGGGGAATCTGGCAGAAAAGGATCCCCAAAGTGCCCAAAAAAATAAAACAATTGGCGGATTAAGAAAAATGATGTCAAGACACAGGAAAACAATGAAACTGAATGACCCCTCCTCCCTGGAGGAGGCCCTGCTCCCATTTTCTCTCCTCCCTCATCCTAGCACGACAGAGGGAGGAGAGAAAAGGAGCGCAGAGGGTTAAGGTGTTTCGGGACTAGATGGCGAGTCATTTCACGGCGAGTGAGGCGAGGGACACGAAGCTGCGGTTGGCATCATGATGGAAACATGACGTCTGCCGCGTTTCTCCTCCAACCTTCCCTTTGTCTCCAGCGCTGGGAGATAAAACCAGTTCTGCTCAACAGCCGTCCATCTGTCCACACACACACTCCCATGAGCCCCTTACCTTCATCCAGCCCGCCTTGGGGAAGAGATGAGGAAAAGAACACGCAACGGTGGCTTCTTATCTGAAGTGCATGCTGAATATTTATAGCACAAGAGTAGAAAACCTCCCATCTTTGACGGAAAGACGGAAATTCTGCAATGTCAATAAATTCAAACCCGTGTATCATGAAAATATTTGTAAAATAGGAAGGAACTCTGTCAGTCGCGTTTGAAGCAGTTTTATTTCTAGAATCGCCGCATCCTTTGACAAAAATTAAGTATACAAGATATCCTTGTAATAAGTTCATTTATGTGTATAGTTTATCCTTAATTTAAAAGGAATGAAAACACAGCAGAGAGAAATCCTTGGGTTGAATCTCAGACCAGGCGCTTCTTCACTGTGATGATTGGCACACGGGAGAAGAAATTCAAAATGTACTCAGATACAAACACACCGCGACTCTTAAGGTTATAGTATAAGTGAGTAGTATTCTTCATAGAGGCCTGGACAGTTTTATAGTTTTGGCGTTAATTAGTTACTAATTTTATAGCATTTATAAACTGGAATTGTATCTGTTAAAAATATGCATTTTTTACTTTGGATCTCGCTAACACACACCCTGGAGTTGCAGGTTTGGAATACATGTCAGTACACATGCAGAGAATTGACAGTTTAAGCATCGGCACCTTTCAATGACAGTCAGAAACCAAAACCAGCAAAAACTAGGATCATCTCTACCAACGGCCGTTTAGATTTCCTGACCCGCGCCGTAGTCAAAGCGCAATCCGCCTGACAAATAAACCAGCCAACCAGGAAAATCAGAAACAAACATGGGTGAGAAAAATAACATTATAAATACTGTAGGTGAAGATCGAGGTCAAACCAGCGCCGTCTGTGAAGCTCAGAAACTGTCCTGACAAATGTCCGTCTCTTCTTCAGGCCTCGTTCTCGGAGAGCCCATCCAGCAGGAGCCTCCGAAGCTCCTGCGGGTCAGTGACGGGAAGAGAACAGGCAAAGTCCTGACAGACGTAGGCTGTGGCAACGCCACCCTGCTGGCGCATGGAGGACAGGACGGGCAGACGCTGGCTCAGGAAACCGTCTGCGTCTTCGTCGGTGAGCATCAGGACCTGCCAGGGAGGCGAGAGAAGACATAGTTGATCATCTCCCACTATTTGATGTTTGACCAGCGATCGTTAATGACGTCATCTCGCTGCTCTTCTTCTTCTTCCAAACACATAATTTATTGTCTCGTTCGAGTTCATGGTGGGGGTGTGTGTGTGTGTGCGTTGGCTGGTGGGAGCAAAGCGAAGTTAAAGAGGGTTGCCCCATCTGCCCCCCCCCTCCATGCGAGTGCTGGTGGAATTGATAAAAGAAAGGAAGAAAGGAGATGCGGTTTGTCGCAGGAGAATAATTATCACCGCAGCGCACGGTCGATATCCCCGTTCTCACACGGGCCTGCTGGTCCGACACACCTGCATCTGGGAAGCGTGGCGCCCAACAACATTTGATTCATTAGATGAAACGTCAGGTTGTGCTAATTCTTTGTCGTCCTCTTTTTGACCTGAATCTCGACTTCGCCCGTTAGAGCAGACACTTCCTCCTTTGTTCCTCTTTGGACTGACAATCAGCATTCACCCATACCATCACGTAAATCCATTGGCATCATCCATCCCGTGTGCTTTTGCTGTCCTTAATGAATGCCCAGTGATCCATTCAAACATTTGAAGCTCATTTGGGGCGGTCGACATCTGCACCTTTAATGCCAAGAACCTATCAGAGCCGCTGAAAAACTCCACTGCTCTGAGGCCGCTGCTTCTTTTACTAAACGTGCTGCCTGGTAAAGATAAGACCTCCTAACGAGACGAAGGGATGCTCTTATATCGTACGTTACCGTAACACCTGCTAGACACAGTTCAGGGCATAAATAACACCATGCACAGGACTCAGAGAGGGCTGCAAACATCCAAGACAGTTATACACACAGGGAAGACTAAAGCTAAGAGCTGTGATGGACTGTGGTCATTATGGTGTGTCTGTTGCTATGGAGACAGGAAGAGGACTTCCCCATGATGGCAGACCTTTTCATTTTCTTTTTTCTTGTAAACGTACGCGACCCCTCTCTGGGTTTAGATCGCATGCAGACATGACCTAAGCGTTGAGGTCACGCTGCAGCCTGTCTGTCTTACAGCAGCGCTGTCTGCACGTGCGCCTGGGGACCGGACACGGCGGAGCACGCGCTTGTTGGATTGATGGTAAAAATGAGCAAAGGGTGAGACGGTCTGTGTGAACGTATATACGAGGCTGACGTGTGTGAGGCATTGAAATGCCAAGTGTGTGTGGTCTTGTAGGACAGTTGGCTACACATGACAGCATGGTGAAAGTCCCACAGGGTGAATTCCTTCATACAGTGTGCAACCTGGAAACACACACACACTAAATGTCCCTATACTGACAGCTCCTTCCCCCTCTTGCTCTCTCATCTTGCCAAACTGGATGAGCTCAAACATTTTAAACAGAACAGTGTGTACCTGTGCTGACAGTCACACACACACACACACACACACACACCTTCAGAAACACTTTGAATGTTTCCCTTTCCTCTGATTCGGTTCCAGCTGGACTCCTAGGCTGCCCACCATCAACGAGGTGGAGCCTATAAAAAACCCACAACAACACACCCACACACACACACACGCACACACACACACACACACACACACACACACACACACTTTGGAGAGACTCTGTCATACCTGAGGAAGAGCGATGATGGTGGCCGTGGAGACGGCTGCACGCAGCCAAGCATGAGGAGATTTACCTCCTCCATCTTCTCGCTAATTTGTCTGCCTAAAACACAGACAAACGATGGAACCCACTCGGTCATCATAACAACCTCCCATCTGGACCGCCCCGGGACAAAAGCAGACGCACGTTTAGGCTCGGACAAATGGAGGGAGGTGGTGCTTTTGGGGCCACATGAGGTGCACAGATTTTTGGTCAAGCATCAACAAAGACTCCGCCATCAGCTGCATTTGTTCATCTTAGTATTTGCCGGGGGCGGGGTTACAGTACGGAGAAATGAAAGACGAGATCTCTGGATGGACAGCTTGCCAGGACACAATTTGGACTTTTTGTCCATTGATTATTTTTCCAGCTTTTAATACTAGTTTACTTTTGCCTCTTGCTGCTCTCCTTATAAAGCATTATTCTGCTGACTGTAGGAGAGTTCCAGCATCCAGGTTATTATATGATATAGCATTCTCTAACATGTTATACGTAATGTAATATATGCACAGATGGCACATTTATCTCAGGAAAAACCCAAATGAATGAACAATAATATCATTTTGTGCATGTCAGAGCCGACACACGTATAAATAACGCTGTGAACCTTTAGTGGGACTAATGAGAATATCATGATGGATGGTGCGTGCACAAAGTCTTGGATCTTGTTATGGCGCTGCTGAATAACGGGAGCAAAACAACAATTGTTGCATTTACGTTTTTGTTTTGTGCACATCCTTCCCTTCGACCTGCATGTATAGCTGAGCAGCAAACTGATATTCCTTTTTCCAGACCTGCCTGTGATACTTTGTCTCCTCAATGAAAAACAAAAATTCAAAACCACATTGTTGAATACGATGTGTCAAATTCCCTCACTTCATGCAATTCCAATTCAAAAACACTTTTTAGAAATAAATAAATGAATATACGCGAACAGGGATACAGGGTCTTCTGACCTGGGTGAGCCTGTTACAGTGGTTCCTTCTGTGCAGTGCACATAACAAAAAGTTGTCATGCTGGGCATACGTTTTCAGCTGGCAACTAAATCAGCAACATCTGTAGTGACAGTCGAGGATGCCAACATGCCTCAGGATATTAAACAGCTTCCTTCAGCAACCATGCCCCGACACCAACAGCATGCGCCGTGTTCAGGTTGCATGTCCAATGAAAGGGGATTTTAAATTGTAAGTACATCGAGTACCTGAACCTGTCAGATCACAGACTCCCTGATACCATGAGAGGCGTTTCACCAACATTTAGTCACCCAGCAGGTATGGAAGTGAGACGGGATGAAAAAACAAAATCTGTTCTCCATCTGATTCGTCACAGGAAACTGTAAACTTAGGCTGGTGCAAAGTCACCGACTCCCAAATCATGTCTGAACCTGTGATGAGCTGGAACATGAGGGTTGTGAGTTCATACTGTGGAGGCACCCACATTTTTTCCTGCAATGACAATGGATGTATGGGGAGATCTGTGCAGTTTTATAGTAAATGCCAAAGCACACAGTCAATGAAGCTCCATTTATGGTGGTAGCAACAAATGATGAAGAAAAAGACGAAGGAACGATCCACCAGAGGAAATGTAGCGACAATGAGAGTAGTACCAGGAACAGTCAATACTGGAGATTCAATATTACACCATTTGGATATTTTAGCAAGTTTTGGGGGGATCTTTATGGAAAATTTTTAATATTTCCCACAAATATCCATAATGATCTATCCATAAGTTACAATGCATCCATTTTGAAATGTTCCTTCTAATGAATAAGGGAAGTTTGGACTGCAAGGTCAAAGGTCAGTGAGGCTGCCGAGCTCTAATCATCTGCACTGAGCTGAAACAAGCACTAGTTAGCTTCAGATGAAGCCCTGTCTCCTTCCTCTAGTCCTTCAGTGGGCCATTCGCTCATACTTCCAAAGCTGTCCCTCGTCTCTGAGGTCTTGTTAGGGATTCACAGCCGTATCGCTTCAGAGAACTTTCAAAAGGACCCTCTCTTCTTCAAGGACATGGCCCACCCTTAGTTCTCTTCTCTCATTTATCCTCTAGCTCTTTCAGCACCACTCTCTTCCTCCTCACGAGGGAATGCATTCAGACAACGTAGAAGGACACTGGTGGCAGAATAAATGAGAAATGTGTCTTACTTCCACTCAATGCCTCTTGTTTCCCGTTGTTTATCAGGTGTGGTTTTAATCGATGCACCAGGGCCATGGTGACTTGCGTGTACCCGCATCTTACAGCATTCATGCTTAGTCTACTTTTCAACAGCATGCATGTAAATGTGAGGTTGATGCCAAATATTAATAATAAAATACAGAATAAGTAATTGGACAACTCGGCCACTAGGGGTGCATAGGTAAGTGTGTTCCTGGAGTCGGCACCAAGCCGAGACATATGAGGAGGAGTCAGTCAAGAAACGTGTGGTTGGGTTGTGGAGGACGACGGGCATGGGCAGAAATGGAGACAGATGGCAGAAGCAGATCTGCTGTGGTGAAATCTCACAGGGGGGGGGGGTCCTGTATGACCCTTTGTTAACATCCTTTCCCGGTAACATGCATTCACTGAAGTGCACTCCACAGCAATATCAAAGCTACGTGTCTCCTCCGCTATCGTTGGACTAAGACAAGAAGAATTACTTTGGTAGTAATTTGCTATAAAAGCACAGCTGAGGCTGATTAACAAGCAGCCTATACAAAAGAGAATTCACAACGTGAATTACAATTCTTGTAAAATATTATCAAACTCAAAGCACCAAACACATAAATCTTACACCAACAGGATTCCATTATTTGAAAAACCAATTAAAATGCTTTGCTTCTGCCAAAGCTCTTCCGGGGGGGTCCCCAAGGTGTTCCCGGGCCAGCCGAGACACATAATCTCTTAAGCGTGTCCGAGGCCTCCTCAGACACCTCAGCTGACTCCTTTCGATGTGGAGGAGCCAGGGCTCTACTCCACGGACGAAACTCATTTTGACTGCTTGTATCCGGGATCTTCTCCTTTCGGTCACGACCCAAAGCTCATGACCAGAGGTGAGAGTACGAAGGTAGAGCCTTTCGGCTCAGCTTCTTCTTGACCACGACAGACCGATGCACCGACTGCATCACTGCAGCCGCTGCATCAGTCCGTCTGTCAATCTCACGCTCCATCTGTCCCTCAATCGCGAACAAGACCTCAAGATGCTTGAAGTCCTCCACTTGAGGCAAAGACTCCCACCAACCCAGAGAGGGCAGACCACCTTTTTCCGGTCGAGAACCATGGCCTCGGATTCGCATGGTGTTCTGGGACAGTGCCTGTGGACTGGCAGACCCGGGTGGTGGTCCCCCTTTTCAAGTAGAGGGACCAGATGGTGTGCTCCAACTACAGGGGGGTCACGCTCCTCAGCCTTCCGGGAAAAGTCTATTCCAGAGTGCTGGAGAGGAGGATTTGACCGCTAGTCGAACCTCAGATGCAGGAGGAACAATGTGGTTTTCATCCCGGTCGTGGAACACTGGACCAACTCTACACCCTCCATCAGGTGCTCGAGGCTTGGCGGGAGTTTGTGTTTTGTGGATTTGGAGAAGGGGTTAAACTGCATCCCTCATAGTATCTTGTGAGGGGGTGCTTTGCCGAGGGCTGTCCGGTCCCTATACGATCGAAGTCAGAGCTTGGTTCTCATTGCCGGCAGTAAGTCAAACTTAAGGTGCATGTTGGACTTTTTCAGCAGACCGGTCAGAGCTGTAATTGATTCATGTACGCAAACGTGCTGGGATGAATGGTGATGCACCAAGTGCTGTGTTGGATTTAAGTCGTAAATAAATTAAGTGGTGTGTGTGTGTGTGTGCGTAAATCTCATTCAGTGAAAGTAGAGCACGTTGGCCTTGAACCAGAAAAACAGCAGAGGGGCAAATTGATTTAAATTGGATATACAGTATATCTGCTCTTAGCTACCTAATGTTTGGCAGAACATCATCCTCTTCTTCACTCTTACCGCTTCCACTTATCTCAATAAACATCCATTGATCTTTACTCACCCTTAATGCTTTTATAAGTCTCCCTCTTGATTCCAACATAAACTTAATCCTTTATCTTTCTCCTACTGATTCCCATTCTAGACGTCCTAAACGTCTTTTATCCGGTTTATGTTATCTGTTAATAACTAAAACTCTTTTTCAGATTTCCACTAGTAGCTAATCACCAATCATACATTATGGGATAACTCGATCAATCTTTTAGCACATAAAAAGTGTGAAAATGATCAAAAGCAGAAATAACAACAGTAAAAAGACACACCTAGATGCAGCTCAACAAACGCGCTCACCAGAGGGGATGGGAGAGATAACGACCCTTCACCTTATAGATGCTACTGAGCATTTATCAGGTTTTAGTCAGTCTTATTGCCTTGGTGGTGTCTGTCCTTTCTTTGTTTTCTGCTCCAACAGGAGTAAAAGTATCTGGACCTTCTACCAGTCTTTTATAACTGAAGAAGCCTCTTGGATGAGAGGTGAAACGTCTTCATTCAAACTTGAAAAAGTCCAGTTGATTCTTCGTTTTTGCTCTTCGTGCTGCGCCACCAGAATAATTTTCAACGTACCCGAACATCGCTGATGTCTGCCGGTTAAATGTCATCCACTTTTTTTTTTTTGCCTTAAAACACTAAACACTTACGTTTACATTGCTGATGACTATTTTCAAATTAGGGCTAACCATGACATCTTCTCCCATTCACGTGATTTGCACCAGAAAATCAACTGAAACAACCCTGAAAACAACCTGTCAGACCATCCCATGTACCCGACAAACAGAAACATGTTGAGCCTGGTCTTAGCTGGGGATGATGGTAAATAACTTTACAGCCCCTTTAAAATTGATCCCGCCTGGTAATGGCTCCATCTGCTCATCGTCTCTCTGTGGGGATCTGGAATGGTCTGCATGTCGCTACAGCCACAACCCGATAATGCACCACTCATCTATATTTCAGCAGGACTATGTTGTTTGTATCTGTGTATATCCATTTAATGTGTGTGTGTGTGCGTGCGTGTGTAAGACTAAGAGAAACAGCACGAAGGGAGAGATTAAATGCCGCTGGATAAACGCAGCTTTAATTTACTGATCTAATTTGTGCTACAAACTGGCATCATAAACAGAACTGAGTAAGCAGTCTCACACGGGGTGTGTGTGTGTGTGTGTGTGTGTGTGCGTTATCTTAATCAAACCCATATGTATGAAACAGTGTTTGGGCATGTCTTGGTTGTGCTGGCACATTTTATTACATAGAATAATGATTTCCCTCTAAATCATTCCTATGGGAGAATTGAGCAGGTTAATCCAGGATGAGATGAAGCCCTTTCTTAAAAGTATCTGAAAAGGAAACAATGTGACTAGCAGATCAAATACAAGCTAAAACTATGGACATTATGTTTGTTCAGTTTCTTTGGAATAACCTGAGACTCATTTACTTAAATCTAGCCAGTTAAGCAAATGCAAGAGGCCATTAAATCAATGAGCTTTAGTGTCAGGTGGAATGCCATTCCAAGTAAGGTAGTTCAAGACAGGAAGCTCCTTGGAATATGATGTTAGCAGATGACATTGTGATCTGCAGTGAGCAGGTAGAGGAGAATCTAGAGAAGTGGAGGTCTGCTCTAGAAAAGAGAGGAATGAAGGTGAGCAGGAGTAAAACAGAGTACGTGTGTGTAAATGAGAAGGTCCCAGGAGGAACAGTGAGGTTACAAGGAATAAACGTATAGAACGTAGAGGACTTCAGGTACCTCGGGGTCAACAGAGCATAGTGATGGAGAGAATGTGGAAAGGAGGTGAAAAATCATGTGCAGGCAGGCTGGAACAGGTGGAGGAAAGTATCAGGTGTGCTCTGTGACAGGAGAGTGTCAGCGAGGATGAAGGGAAAGGTCTACAAGACACTGGTGAGGACAGCCATGATGGACGGCTTAGAGACAGTGGCTCTGAGGAAAAGACAGGAGGCGGAGCTAGAAGTGGAGGAGATGAAGATGCTGAGGTTCTCCTTGGGAGCGACCAGGTTGGACAGGATTAGAAATGAGACAATAAGAGGGACAGTGAAGGTTAGACGTTTTGGAGACAAGGTCAGAGAGACCAGACATTGATGGTTTGGACATGTCCAGAGGAGAGACAGGGACTATATCGGTAGAAGGATGCTGAGGATGGAACTGCCAGGGAACACGACTAGAGGACGACCCAGGAGAAGAGACATGGACGTAGTGAGGGAGGACATGAGAGTGGCTGGTGTTGGGGAGGACGATGCAAAGGACAGGACTAGAGGTCGACCCAGGAGAAGAGACATGGACGTAGTGAGGGAGGACATGAGAGTGGCTGGTGTTAGGGAGGACGATGCAAAGGACAGGGTAAGAAACATTTTATTTGATTTCCCAAAAAGTGTCTTGTTACTTTCCTGGCTCTGGTAGGAGCTGCAAGGGTTGCTAATTAACACATACAATCCCATTCGTTTTTAAAAACAAGTTCAGAAAAGGTGATTCGATTCATTTTTCATTCATCAATCTATTTATGTCTAACTTAAGACAAAAAATGAGCATCAAGAAGTTATGTTATTCCTGTGAACGACATTGTCGTGCTGATTAAAATTAAAGACTCAAACCTCTAAGAAACATAGAAATGGGATGCAAAACAACAGCAGAGTTAAAATGTCAACCTCATAAATGTTTGGAAATGACTTAAAATCAGCGATGAAAGGAGGAGAGATCAGACAGACCAATAAAGGCCCTCAGCGAACACCCCCGACAGGTCAAGATCACCTCCGTTTGGCTTTTCTGTATTTACTAGTCATTGCTCTTTATTTTACAGCACTGCTTTAGAGACCAATGGCACCTTTTTTTTACCTTATGTGGTAGGAAGAGGGAGTTGACTGTTGCTAGAAGACTTGTGGTATCTGGGGAATCCCTCTGGCCACAGATCACAATCTAAAGAGGAGGATGGGAAGATGGAAAATATTAGACAATGACAGAGATAACCAATTGATTATATGAAGAGCGTAAAATAAGAATAAGGCAGCATGTGTAAGAGGAGCGGCGAGGAGAAGAAAGTGCTGGAGGTCAGTGCTGTATTTCTAGCAGTAACAAGGGAGGCAGGTGTTTTCTTGGAGATTGCCTCACCCCGTCTCACCCCTGAGCTTGTTACTGTAGCCCCCCTGTAGCCTCTGCGTGTCATAACTGACTGGCAGCAGGATAACTATCCCCCCGCTCTCTGGTTCTCCTGCTGTTATTTCTTTCTCCTTTGATTGCAGAGCATGGCTAAAAGTTTTCTAAGGGTGTCAGAGAAACTGCGCTGAACTTTGCCGGCATGCTGCTTTCAGGATAACCGAGACTGCTAATAGCTCAAAGCCGATTACATAACTCAAATAAGCCATTAATGCGTGACGGCGGTTGAAAAACAGAGTCCCAGAAATGAAATGTACATGAATGCAGAGGTCAGATAAATGAAATGTGTTCAAGCTGAAACCTTTACTTTAAGCCTATAATTCACTTTAATCATGTGTCAGGATAATTCGACCTGTATTGGTTCAAATGTGTGCAAAACAAATTAAAAAGTTTACCAAACAATTATTTAGGAACTGCTTAGAGGTATTTCTGTCGGCCATTTGGTTTGAACCAGTGTGAGTGTTTCGCTCTCCGTATATAACAGATTCATTTTTTGCTAATTAAATATAAAAATAAAATTGAACATTTTTGTGCAACTAACTGACTGATATCATTTCTCAGCAATAAGAGGAATTTCCAACATACAAGTACATCTATAAATAAGGAAATGAAATTTCAAACTTGAGTCCTCGCTGTACAAAAACATGCCACCACTAGAGACGAAACAAAAGTGTTGGTTTAAGCAATTGTTGTAGTTGCAGAAAATATCCCCGGTACATTAAAACAATTCTCTGGATCACTGGGGGGGGGGGGGGCAGTCTCCTCCACTTGCATTGCTTCAGTGAAAATATTCTGCAAAAAGTGAAATGAGAAAGCATGAGATGAATAACCTGCTTCAGGGTGTAGTGCTGGGCCATGAGAGCCCGGACCATCTCCGGCAGAGCAATGGGGGCCTTTGCCAGACGATGGCCGAAGGCTGCGAGCAGTCGCTCACACCTATGGAGCCACTCCTGTTTTCCAGCGTAGTGGGACAGACGCAGGAGATTGGATGCCGACACAGAGTTAGCGCTGGGCTCGGCTCCATCTTGATCTGAGCAGCACAAGCAGAAAGATATGCAAGAGTTTTACAACTACCTGCAACACAGATTTATTCCGGCCCCCACGTGGCTCAACATGTAGCACAGCCTTTTGTCTGCAATATTTTGTTAATCTGAACAGATTTTGGGTGTTTGTCTGCATCGGACTTCCTTCAAACGGCTTCATCTGGTTGGCAGAGCTTGACAAAGCTTCAGTCATAAATAAGCAAGGTGCATCTTTTAAAACTTGATGGAGCATAGGTGTTTCTCAAACAATACCGTATGGCAGCTGGAGCCAAGCCTTTAGGCTGGCAGTCCTCAACATTGAATCTACTTTTGCAACGTGGCATTACATTTCAAAAAAACGACTTGCTAACATTTCACACGGCGTGACTCAAAACGACAACAGATCATGTGTCTTTCATGACACACAAATCATGAAACAATCGATCCCTCTGGTATAAACCATCTGATTTTCCATTCCTTCCATTACACAACCGTGCCAGTCTGTCAGTGTGTGGTGCGATGTGACGGGACGAACAGATGATCTCACGGTTCAGCCCTCTTAAGTGATTGGTCCTTATCTTTTATCTGTGTCCAATAAGAGCCTGGAGGTGATCTTCTCATAACCTATGACCTCATTACGGTTGAGTCTCACAGCTCTGGTGCCCGTGTCTATGAACGTGTGAGTGTAGCATGCAAGTGTGTGTTTGTGTGAGAGAAGTTGCTTATACTATACATCTACTATGTAATGCATATACTGTACAATATCTTTTAACACGTATGTATTTATAATCACACATGGATTCATGTGAATGTGCCTGAAAGAATAGTTGAATTGTATGTACAATATTAAATAAAGTCCAAAAATCAATTCTCACATTAATCGAGGAAAATAACTCTCGTTTGCGAAATAACTAAAAACTTTGTTTCTCATTATTATAGTAATCAATTATTAGAATATTTTGTTAATTCATTACAAAATGTTATTAATATTCTGTTTTTTTAAGTAGTTTTTAAAAAGGACATATTGAAATAAAATGAAATAGCTCTGATTTTTTTATTACATAAGTGGAATAAAATAGTTGAAATATTTTTTAAATAAAAAAGTGGCATAATATAGTCATAATAAATTTTTTAAATGCGTCAAAAGTGAGAAAATATATTTGAACAAACACAGCTGATTTGTTCTGCTGCCACACGGTACTATACATCATTTTAACAGTACTGCTCCAGATAAAGCAGACACTGGGAGTGTGGCGGCCGGGCGGGGTAATCCATCCTGCAGTGACAGGCATCCACACAACCACATTCACACTGCCGCGTCGTAGCATCACTAATGGGCTTCAACCTTACGTGAGACAGAGACAATCCTCTCGGATGAGAAGCCTCTCACATGCCAGCTCTGATAACACACACTGATATAGCAATGCTGCCAACACACACACACCTTTGATATGTCAGCAGTTCTTATAATTATCTGGGGTTTTTTTTCCATGTTCCCCAACTCCATGTCTGTCTCTGAGGCGTTGTACGACAGCAAGAGCTGACCCCGAGTTGGAAGTCATGAAATTGTCCTAAATGTCTTGGTATGCTGACGCATTAGTTCCTTTCACTGGAACCAAGGGACTAACCCAACTTCCAAAAAACTACCCCAGATCATAATAATCCCCGTCCACCAAAATTTACATGGCCCAATACAGTCAGACAAGAATAGTTATCCTGGAAACCACAAAACCTGCACTAGTTCATCAGATTGCCAGATGGAGAAACCACGTCCACTGTTCTAGAATTTAGTGGCCGCCTGCTTTACACCACTGCCTCACCACTTGCATTGTGTGTGTATTTCTTATGCTGTGTCTCAGACTCTGACCAAAGGAACAGGTCAAGTCTAAAACACAAACATGATATTAATGATGAAATATCAGTTGAGGCAGGGGCGACGTTTAAAAGTACATTTTACATAACAACTACTAAGTGGGTTTATGTAGTTTAAAAATGAGTTTTTCTCTCTCTGTTTGGATTCCAATCCTAGAAAAACCCAAATTAAAGATAATTGTTCTGCCCTTGAAAGAAAAGAGATGCATTATGCAAAATGAGAAAAGGATGGGTCTACTAACAGCACATAATGTAATATAAGTATAACGCTGATCACAGATGGGAAGAGCATAGAAAAACAAATTGGGGAAGCAAGCTGTTAAAATAAATGGCTGTTAGATGGATTACATCGAGAGTAAAAAAGAAACGCCACAAGCCACCAGTGGATCCAGATTGGAAACTGGTCTGACAAACCAAAAGCAAATGTCTGCATCTACATGAGCCGTCCGCTCCTCTGGACCATCAGGCGTCACCAGTAAAGGAAGCGGCGCTATGTGCCCTTCAAGGTCAGACCTAGACCCTATATTTATAGGGCTGGCTTCACTACAAACAATGTAATTAATGTCCACTTCAGTTGCGGGTGAAATGTGACTTTCACCCGCAACAAGTCCAGCACAAAAAGCTCAACGCATGGAAGCGGATTTTATAAAAAGACAATAAAGAAACCGTAAAATTAGATTAGATTGACAATTTAATCAAGATCCGTCTGTAACCTTTTGAGTTATCTTGCTAATTGACAAAGAGACAGACCGACAGATAAGTGCCGGCAAAAACATTAGCTCCTTGGCGGAGGTATAAAATACAGTTTTAGGATGAAGATGGAAAATTCAGCAGGTAAAAAAAAAAATACTGACTTAAGATGTACGTGAAATGCCAAGAGGCAGAAGGTAGATGTCAGATTTCCTCTGTACGACAGTGAAGCTTCAATCTGTTGAAGGCAGATGAAGTGAGAGGCAGAAGAGAGACAGGTTTGACAGGTGCGGTGATCAAAGTGGCTGAAAAATCAGAGCATGAGCCTTTGAGTGCTTTTAATAGCGCGGTGGCTCGACTTGAGTGAGAGACAGATAAACTTCACTGGAGGTGGATATGGGCGGTCAATAGGCGTCTGCTCTCTCCTTTGATCCTCCATCAATTCATCTATTCTATCTTTGCCAAACGCTTCCCCGGCGGTTCAAGTGTTTCGAACTGGCAGTGACATTAAAGCACCTTCCTCTCAATCAAAAATAAAGATATAAGTATAGACTTCAGATTGCCAGCCACTACTTGCGGTGATGTGTCGACGAGCATTCAGCAGTGGCCCTGATGATATGAGGTTGACAAGAAAGCTCCTCTATCACAGCAATCATCCATGAACTAATGTGACCATCACCTGCCCTCTTTGCAGACGAGCCGATCGTGTTTTATTAAGTGCCATTTCCTATGTTGCGCCATCGAGGGCTGTGCCACACAACAGTGAAGCATGGGACCAACAAGACGGACAGACAAAAAGAGAAAAATAGAGAGTGTTCTGAGGAGAAAGTGCAGTTAATTTGTGCTCCTTCTTTCACCCACTTTCTTCCAACCACAAATCCAAGACTTATCCCGAAACACCAGATTCGCAAGAGTCTCAAAAGGAGAGTCTGGATGAAACAAGGTCTCTCAGGAGATCTGAGGAAGAGGAGGCAGATCAGAGCGAAGGCCACTAACCCAGCATCCTCCACTGACTCAGTGACCGGGGGGAGGAGTTAACTCTTGTTGTGTTGTGTGATCTTCCATGCATAAAACCTCCACCAAAGGAAAGAGCTGCCTAACATGAAGCTTATGAAAGTGGTGGGCGGTGAGAGATTTCACGATGCACATATTTATTGCATAATTAATGAACCGCTAGAATATTTCAGACATCTTTAGAAACTGGGGAAAACAACATGCAGCCTATTGGAACTGCAACCGCACCAACAGCCTATTTATTTCATGATGGATGGTAATGTCGGTCATGAACACCATGAAGTCAACCCTAGGTAGATTTGTTATCGACAATAAAAGTTCCATAACTTTTCTTGTGGCTGCAGTATGAGGTTAATTTGTCTGAAACTATGGTTTCTGATTAAATCCCTGCATAACTAATAACTTTCCCAGCAGTCTTTGCTGAAATCATTATTAATGATTAGTGACGAGTCCCCCAAACTGACAGGAGCCAATAATAACAAAATGATCGCTTCTATGCAAAAGGGTTTGGTACAAGAAGAAAAAAAGAGCTCTGGACACACTTATTTGTCTGAAACGCAATTCAATGTCAAAAAGTAAGATGGATAGACGCCCTCTGGCTGTAAATTAAGTGGGAACAAAACAACTCTGTACTCTCCAACCAACCTCTTTACATTACATTACCTAAGTCTTAAACAAGGGACAGTATCATCAGTAACAATCATTAGTGCCATGAGTTATCTTTAAAGGTCTAGACTGCATTCACCCCGAACCTTCTTTCAGTTGCAGCAGCACAGTGCTGTCACTGGGGTCGCTGCAGAAGTAGCCTCCACCATGCTCATCCCAGAACAGCTCATCCTGTCTGAGCTGCAGCTCCTCAGCCCACTGCAACCACTCGGTCTCTAGGGTGGCCTCGTAGAGGTCCAACAAGCCACCGGCGACGAAGGCATAGTCATCGAGGAAGCCGGAGATAGGGGGAGATCTGGAGAAAACAAACAACGGGAGGGAAATTGGAATGAGGACGTTTTCATGAAATATTAATTGGAAGATCAGTGTGACAATTTGTTGTTGGTAAACTGGTTCAGACTGTTTATACAGCATATACTTCATTTTGTCTGAAGATCAAACCATGCTAAGAAGAAATGCTATAAAGGATGAAAGACCAGCCAGAAGAAAATGACTACATTATGATACATTCAGCAGCACAGGTTAAGGATAATTCCCATTTCCATGTACATACGACATAGAAATATTTAGATATGCACACATAACCGAGTGCAGTCTGTCACGAACGTTTTCAGAATATTCAGCACATCCAAATAACAAGACCTATCTGGTCAGATCATTCATAACCCCTCCAATTCCCACGATGACACCCCGCAAGGATCAGTGTGACAGGACACATGGCGACAGAAAGCCAGATAGTGCTAGGCCAGGCAAAGGTAGCAGTCAAGAGGCTGAAGGAGGAGGAGGCTTTGGATGAGAGCAAATGCATGAGGACTTTGAGAGGTTGTGAGATCCATATCTGGAACTTATATCTTTCCCAGACAGACAGATAATAATAATAATAATAATAATGCTTGATTTTATATAGCGCTTTTCTAGGCACCCAAAGGCGCTCCCACTAAGACTTGGAAACGTTGTTTGACATTTTAGATTTCGTTGTAAATGTGTCGTCATATTTATAATTTTATGGTCATCCATGGTCTCAATTCGAGAAGAAATAAAGTTTTTAACTCTTTGAAAGGGCATGCTTGCATTCAGATGTAATCAGACTCAGCAGCAAGAGAATAACACGACACTGTCGCCATTATTTCTAAAACGATTTTTTTTGCCCAAACTGAACAGTTAGTCTTAATCTACAAGTATTTTCTCTAAATCTAATCCAGGCTGCTACAGATGCTACTAACACCAGCCACACCAGCAGAGCGGGAAGTGCAGTCAAAGCCATGCGTTGTTCTGACGCTTTAGAAGAGTTTGTTTTTTTGCACCAAGAGCAAAACGGCTTCATTTCTGTCACTGGGAACTGTCAAACAGACACGTTGTCTGGCTGAGGCGACTCCAGCCACAGATGTGGCAACGAGAGACAAGGGTTGAAGAGGGCATCACTAACACATAGAAAAGTAAAGGCCTCTTCATGCACACCTTCAACAGTGCGTGCTAAATGACTCTTTTCCCTGAGAGCAGAGATAAAACACCTTGTCAACCTCTCGTACCCGAGCCCTGTGAGGCAGCTTTATAATAATAGCTTCATAATGCTGCTCTCATGCACCAACTACTGTCCCTCACTTCTCCCTGAGTAATGCTCCAAGGAAGAAACCTGTTGGTGAGTCACAAAAACACATCGACTCCCCTCATTTTTACCACAGTAGCGACCTTTGCATTAGAAAATAAATTAACACACCAGCGAATGCCATAGAACGGGGGTGTCAAACTCATTTCCTCCAAGGGCCACATTAGCATTGTTTGCCCTCCAAAGGCCAAATGTAAACCGTAACACAGTAAAAAATGTAACTAAATGTAATGTCATTTAATGTAAAATAAATGTAACTACTCCTTAACATGCTGTTAAATAACTTTTTATTTTTTATTTAACTATTTAGCCACCACAGTAATTACAATTACAACAATCAGTTTTGATATCAGTTTTTGAAAATGTTGTAACTTAAATATTGTTAGAGATAAAGCCATACTGTAAATGAGAAAAATCATAAGTATGAACCAAAGTTTGCGATGGGAATAAATTAACACATCTAATAATGTGGAAAAGTTCCATTCAAATGCAATCATCACGGAGGAACAAAGATAATCGATACAAAATCAAAGCAAAACCAAAAAGCCACCACCTTGTCTCGTCATGGACATGTGCAAACCAAAAAAAACAACCGAAGTGGTTGATAAAGAACATTCCCCGAGTCAATGCCGTGGAAAAGACGGCACTTTCAGGATCAGCACTGGACAGCCCCATACATAGCCGACTACCTATGGAGCTGTCCAGTGCTGATCCCGAGCGCCATATGTCGCCGGGGTCAACATTTCAGAGGAGACCATTTAAAAGCCTCCCCAGCACGCCGTCTGTTCTCTCTCTTGCTTTGAGCCCATGCATTGTTAGTCTGCGAATTGTGCTTGTGATGACGAGGAAGGTGAGTTGGGGAACCCTGTACATTTTGTACACATGTAGGGTACCACAACATGATAGGGGTTTATTGCCACTGCTGTAAGTTTTATTTCATTAAATTTGTTGAGATGACAGAAAGATGTTTTGTTTGTTTCTTATTTTTGTTCTCCTTGTTTCTTTTATTTGGCACAGCCCCCACAGATCCTCTCCTCCCCACCCACGTGTTTCAACTCATAGTTGTTCACCTGTGTTTCTTTAAGATTGTTAATAAATGGTATCTGGTTTATTTCGACACGTCCTGCGTTGAGCTTTCCTTTAGCGAGGGTCAGCCGGTAAACCTCTGGTGGGGAGTAACCCGGCTCAACCAGCACAGAAAGCACGAAAAAGGGGGCCTATTCCCCAACAGTAGACCCACTCCTCTCAGCATCATATGTAAACCCATCCTAGATGGAATGTAGATAGATGCTACAGGAGGCATTAAGTGACTGACCCTTGCATATAAGGCTGTTATAGCAGTGCATGTTGCCATATTCGTATTTATAGGACCTTCATTACTATTAAAAACATATGTGACTGAGAAATCAGAGCATTTAAATCTCAACTGCAACATTATGAAAAGTCTCTCCTTACATCTGCTGCACCTCCATATCGTCTCCTCGGTAACAGGATCGGAGGATGGTCTTCCGCTCAGCATCCCACAGGTGCTCCTTTAAGAAGTTGCCAGCCTGCACCGCCCTCTCCAGCAGGACCTTGTCCCCCAGCACAGCTCCAACACGGGCATAGGCTGACAGCATCAGACCTGCAGGGATGAGTGGGATGATAAGGTGTAAAACTACGATCACATCCTCTCTGAGGGAGCAGTTTCTGCTTAGTGACATTCAGTCTTTGAAGCATTTTTGCTCCACTCATTCCCTCCCTGTTTCCTCTCCATTTCCATTTATTCCTCCACCACTCTTTCGAGCGGAGTATCAAAGCCTGGGGAGCGCACAGCAAGATCTTCAAAGCGTTGGCAAGGAGGGCAGGTGATTCGTGGAGAGGTTTTGTCATTAGAGAGAAGGGTCTTGTGTCGAAATGGAGATCTCAGAGGCTCATTACTTCACTGACGTACGCTGCCTCGAGCCATCAATCCTGAGAGCGACAGCTGTGGCTGTGTGAGTCCCTTTGCGTACGGGTGTCGGGCTCTTTGCTCTGATAATGACCTGTGCAGATCTGAAACGACCAACTTGACAGTCAGGGGTTTATTAAATTGGCATCACCTTAATGGGAAGTGACAACGAGTGACCTGCACACATCGAGTATTGTAAAGATGACGACGATAAGCGGAGGCAGAAACCTGACCGTCAGCTTCCAGACTACATTTTGCTCATAACAAACGACCTTTGGTGGGGGCAGAAGACAGGAAGGAACTCAGGAACATTCTTACTTTGAGGCGACAGCAATAATCACCCTGCCACCACGCCGCCTGGTTAATCCCTATTAATCTATAGGACATAAAACACAAAAACTATCCAGTAGCGATGGGACGTTTGACACTGAAGCTCCGAAGCCTGTTTCACTGCATCAAAGAGGACTGGATTGAAACACTGTGTCGCAGTCTAAAGACGTCACAATGACAACACCGGTGAGGTGACTGGTTTGGCAAAAATCATCATAAATAGACGTAAAATAATCCCACGTATGGGAACATTTCACAATGTGATATTCACATTCATCGCTAAATGTCTCTCTGCAATCCTTGTTAAGATTTGTATTTGGAATTAATACCTCCTCTATGTTGGGGAATCTTTCACGAGAGGATGCAATTTGACCAAAATCTTGTAAAGTGTTGCACAAGCACAATCTCCTTATGCACATATTCACGTGACACGAGGAAGTCCTTCAGAATCATTCTTACAGAAGTACTTCTAGTGTTGAATTTGAATCTTTTTTGTCATATTTGTTACAATGCAATCATATTATCTTAATGAAAAACAGGAAACGGTACACGATCCAAATCCAGGGATGTCCTTGTGATTATTACCACCAAACTGCATCAGAACTTCTCACAAACCCTCAGTCATAACTCCAAAACACTGAAGATTAAATATCTGTCATATCAATATAAATCAATAATTCCAAGTAATTGAAGGACAACACGCACTTTAATGTGTTGACAATGAGTCTCAGAATGAAGACACGGCTGCTTCAGACTGACTTGGTTGCTTTTGCGTTGGAACGGGATTCAAGACGTGTCAATCATTTGCAAATCCATAGCGGCAGCTGGCCACTAGATGGCACTGGTACGGTCTGTATTTGAAGCTTTGAAGCATCAAATCTTTGCTCAGCTCAATCAGGAAGAAGCCTCAAATGCTTCATCGGCCTTTCTCTACTATTTAGACTAAACTTGCCTCTCAGGAACTACAAATACAGATTAAACATCCAGTGAATGTATCGAATGTCTGACTCAATTAAGGATGTCTTCAAACACCTACCACCGAGATACCTGTACCATTAAAATACGCTAAATGCACACGATGATGGTTGCATGTCAGTTGTATGGCTTCTCTATCCCTCACCGTTCCAGGAAGCCAGCATTTTGGAGTCCAGGTGAGGTCGCGGTCGATGCTTCCTCACTTCTCCCATTCTGGCTCTGGCGGAGGCCAGCAGCTCGTTGACTTTCTCGAGGCTGATGCCAAAGTGAGCAGCCGTTAACTCTGCCGAGTAACGCACAATCAGCACATTCTGGCCCTGCAGCTCCCCGTGGGGGTCCTGGCAGCAGACGGGACCGGGGACAAGAGGGTGATCCACAGAAATGAACTCATACTGGCTGCAACAGGGGGCAATGTTAATGCATAGGTTTCATGCCTAGTCCTAATAAAGTGATTTAATAGTCTGTTTTACTCTTATCTACATGATTTTATACATTACAGCATGAATAATCGTCCACACAAGCTGCACTACTGTGTCTGCCTGATAGTTAAAATGTTCCCACCATTCATCTGTTGAACTTTTCATTCCATCAATACAAAGTAAATGCAACAAAGGAATTACCTGCTCTGGAGCGACATTGCCCTGCTCCTTTACCCCGTAGTGGTGCATCAAGACGTCGGCCTGCGTGGCAGATCCGGCGGCTCCCTCCACCACATCCGGCAGCAGTTCCCTGACCTCTGAGGCCGTCCAGACGCAGAAGGCTCCCTCGCGCTTTTCTGCTCCCCCGGATGCCGGGACAGAGTCTGCGTCCTCGGCGCTGTAGAAGCCCCCGGACTGGTTCACCCACCAGACCAGAATGAGGAGGACGTATACATCAATTAAAACAGATATGTAGCCATACCAGCATTGCATGACTATGACAGTAGCAGTGTAGGCCTCATAAAACACACCGCCTGGCCCGATGTTGAAATCACATCAATCTGTACGTAACCAATGAAACTTTATCTGGTTTGATTATAGATATCATTTAAATCCCGTCATGACCCGTACACAGATAGTCATGAATATAACTTGAAGAGTCCACCAAAGAGGCCAGTTACTGGACCGATTTGAAAAATGTACTGTAACTCAATCAAAAGGAAAAACGGGTTAACCCTCGGAGGAGAGCAAGGGTGTAAGAGTCCCTCTCATAAAATGGCTGGGTATCCGTCCTGGGCTTTTATTCCTTCTCTTTCTCTTTAGCTCAGCTTCCAACATAGGCTGGCATTTTTTCGATAACGTTCCTTATGCAACCCTCGGCAGAATAACACAAACAAACAAACACACAAACGCCTCAAGTCGGCTGTGGAAAATTCACCTCGTCACTCAGGTCTCTGGAGACATAGCGCAGAATGTCCTTAGCCACATCTGCAAAGAGCTGCTCACCCGATACCTGGAAAAGTAAGACAAAGCAAACACACACCCCAGATTAGATTCATGATTAAACCACAAGTTAACCATGTCATTCGTCAGCATGTGAGTGGGTGGTGCGTCAGGATTTTATTCTGCTCACATGGCCAAATTGTGTTTCCGTCACATCATAAAAATGTACTGAAGATACTGAGATTTCAGGTGTAATTGCTGCATCCAAATTGGAGACAATCAATTTAAATTGATCTTTAAAAAAAGCAGCACATTTTCAGTGGCTCCTGGTAAAACCTGCAAAGGTGCGTGCCACGACACTGTAAGCCACTCCTGGGGCGCAAAACAAATGTTTGCAGAGTCTCACATCAATGATTTTCACTGAAGGGGTAAAATGGCAATTAATCACTTCGATAGGAGGGAGACAGCATGATGGAGGGATACCCTGAACTATACAAAAAAAAAAAAGACACACACGACACACACACACACCTGAGACGCAGTTATGTATGCTACAGCCAGCTGAGCCTGGTCGTACAACATCTTTTCAAAGTGAGGAACATGCCAGGAGGAATCTGTGGAGTATCGATGGAAACCCTGCAGAGGAGAGACATGAAGACAGAAACGTTGTTATTAACCAATAATCAATGCTGCCCTTGATGTCGCAGAAGCCTGTTTCCTGTCCTGTAACTTGTCAAGCATGTCTGACCTGAACAAAAAAATAAAAAAGCCAACTAAACCTCATTGTTTTCATATAAAGAGAGGCACAGTGCACTGCGGGTATATGTGAATGTTTATTAACACGTGATCTACGTGTTAATAAAGTTTTCTGATTCTGATTCTACTCCCTTCACTATGGCTAATGTCTACAGCCTTTATCAATTGATTCAAATCTTTTTTTTAAATCTGAAAATGCTGACAAACGTCTACCGGAACTTCCCTTCGAGTCCCTTTGATCGCAAATCACGTATATAAACCTGTGCCACGTGGTCGTGGATGCCTCCGAGCGCCATCATGCGGAGGGTGTGCAGGGCCATCTGAAGAGCCTCAGCGCCATCCGAGGTGGAGCGATTCACACACCAGTAGGACATGAGGAACATCAGGTTCACTGCGGAGGGAGGGAATGATAAACAGATGAAGAATACTCAGACGTATGTCCACCTCATGCAGCGCGTGAGGAATCTACCTGGTGTGGGGAACTTGGGAGCGTCTCTGAAGCCACCATACTCTTCCTCGTAGGAACCGGTCAACTGCTGCAAGCAGTGATTAGCGACATCGGGGGCTAGCGGAGGACTCTCTCCTGGGTTTGCAAAGACAGCGGTGCCTTTCTTTAGAGCTTCAATGATCCGCTCTCCGCTGGACTCCAAAGCAGAACGATTGTTTCGCCACTGCGGATCATAAGTTATGATGCATCTTACTGGGAGCAATCAGCAGCCGTATCGTTAGCAGAAGGCTATTTTAGTCAGGAAACAATGTAAAAGTGTTGAAATGCTAAAGGTAGTCAGATTTAATACGACCTGAATTCACTTGTTGTAGTTTTTTTTTTTTTTTTTTTTTAACATTCAAGAAACGTCAGCTAGTTTATGATGCTGGTTAGGAATTGGAAGGGAAACTACTGGCCTTTTTATTTTACTCTCCAACTACAAAAAGAGGATATAGCTCTTTGTATTTCCAGCTGTACATTCAACACAAATCATTTTTATGCATACCTTATGTAAACCATTGATGTTAGCATCCCCACATAAAGTATATATTTTAAAGATAATAAGCATTCACGTCCTTTTACATAAATCTTT
This sequence comes from Brachionichthys hirsutus, assembly GCF_040956055.1. Lineage (NCBI taxonomy): Eukaryota > Metazoa > Chordata > Actinopteri > Lophiiformes > Brachionichthyidae > Brachionichthys > Brachionichthys hirsutus. The sequence goes on along the minus strand of NW_027180520.1, from coordinate 76,081 downwards.
TTGTTTCAATGGAAAGAAGCTTGTTTGAACGGTGGCCATCTTGTCTGGAGCACGGCTCGCTCCAGCAAACTTTACATGCATGTTAACTGTATGATATGGATGCGTCTTCTCACGTCGGAATTTTATATTTTGTGGTTTCCGTGGAAAACTGTTGCTTTGGAGTCCTCGGGCAGGTGGTGGAGCTGTACATTAGCAAACTTCACACAAAGTTTCAAGCCCACAAACCGCCATCTACAGCACAACGGTGGTAATGGATAAACTGTATTAGGCCAAATGAAATCGTATTCCATCTGCGAGCGCCACAAAGATAAGCTAGAATGCTACAGGTGATACAACACCTGATCCATGATTCTGGTGAGAACGGTTTTGAACCCAGGCCTCCTTCCTTGGTCTCTGGGAGGGAAGTAGGTGCCTCCAATGAAAGGTCGCAGGTCAGGGGTCAGCCACACACTCATAGGCCATCCTCCACCGCCACTTGTTGCCTTTCAGCAATATTTAGTCATGAGAGAGTATTAGCGAAGGAGAAAAAATATCAAAGAGGATTGTGTAAAAAGCCTAAATGTAATAAACAGAACACACACCTGTACAAAGGTCATGTAGACCTTGTCCACATCAGGTCTCTCTTCTCTGTCCAGCTTAATGCAAACAAAGTTGTCACTCAAGATTTTCCCAATTTCGTCATCTTCGAAAGACTCCCTCTCCATGACATGACACCAATGGCACGTTGAGTATCCCACTGAGTGTCAGAGAAACAGAACGTGTTTCAGTCCAATCAAAAGAGGACGTTCTGAGTCACGTGGAGCCGAAATAAAATTCCTTTTACCACCACGTGAAGGGGAAACTTCCCACCTGACAAAAATATTGGCTTGTCTTCTTTCTTTGCCTTCTCAAAAGCATCTTGTCCCCATGGATACCTGAAACAAGTGTGCCATTCGTCTGCATTTGACATTCTATGAGCTCTCAGACGTCTGTGGAGTAAAGACACTCACCAGTCAACAGGGTTGTGTGCGTGTTGCAGGAGGTAGGGAGATCTCTCGTGGGCTAACCTGTTGGTGTGTCTATGAGAGGGGGCTGACGGCCCTTCGCCCGCCGACGTCATTCTCATGAAGGTAAGGGCGCTGGGCAAACAGACACATTCATGATTATAGTCAAAGATCGTTGGAAACTCGCTTAGCAAGTCTGTCATACGATGATGCTACAAGGTAAGGCAAAATGTAAAGAATAGCTACAGTCCATTCTGATTTGGATGCAAAAAATCTGTACATTAACTTGATTGGCAAGATGTACTATTTGTTAGCGTGTTTGGAATAACTACATTAAAAAAAAAAACAGGTTTGACAGCACAATATAAGAGTTATTACAAAGACAAAAGTAGTCACTTGCTGATTTCTGCAATCTCTAAATTCCTGCCTCAGGAAATAAAACTTCTGAAATTACAGAACATAAATACAAATGTGAGAGCACAATAACAAGAGGAGAAAAGGTTTACTTGCAATCCTCACTTCTACAATGCAGAGAGAGAAGGGAGCATTTCGTAGTGCTCGATTATCGCAATATCACAATTACCGGTACTTAATTAGAAAGTACTTATACATGGGAAGCTCTTCAAGCTTTCAAGCGTTTGACAGCCCATGAAAGGTTTGTGTCCAGCTAGATGAATAAGGTTTAGTTTGTAGTATAAATTTATTATTTTTTCTAACAAAATCATTTCAAATCCATTTTAAGGACAGATTTTTTACGCGATACCCGACATGCATGTCTGAGCTTGCATTATTTCAAACAAAAATATGTAACATTTCTGCATTTCACGTGACGTCATGCTAAACCTGCGCATAGCTCATAATAACGAAGCTCATAACAGCTGACGCACCCACAGTAGCTGTCATGCCGAATTCCACTTCAATATTCCTTTTTTTAATGATTTTCTTATGATACAATTTCCATACCTCGAAAAAAAAACTAAAAGTAGAGATTACAACATTTTAGAATTAGATCAAACGGTGAAATTCGGCCACAAATAGTTAACCATAACTTTGATTATTGGTAAAATGTATCCAAACAATGAGTTCAAACTAGCGACTTTATCAGACAGTCCCCGTGCATGTTGGCTTACACACCCACGCCGAATTTTAATATTAGGAATTAGAACTTTATTAATGATTTTTATGACACATAATTCGAACTGGCAATAGTTTATCTCGGATACATGTTTATTTGAACGGATTCTGTCATTGAGCTTCGCCTAACCTCTGAATTCGACCGACGAGGACACATTTCACCGTTTTATGTGCAAATTGTTAAATTAACGCAAAGCACGTTTGCTGAAACCTGTGACGGTAATGCATAGCTAGCGTTAGCAATGCAGCTGCAACCTATTAGCCGTGGTACCATTACCCGAGATGGTGGGCTTGCTGCGGATGTCGTAGATACGCTGATTTGACGCTCGGCGGGTGGAGAGCTCGTCTAAAGGGCCTCCTGTGAGCTCTAAAGCTCTGCTGCTGACCGTCCGGGCCGCGAAACGCTGCAGGCTGCAAGCTCGTAGGCTCCAGGCGGCTGCAGCCAGACGTCGACTGACGCAGTGCGAGTCTTAACATCCTTATCTGGGAAGCGCCGCTGACTGCAGCATCATGCTAACGTTAGCCACTTGGTCTGGGAAGCGCCGCTGACTGCAGCATCATGCTAACGTTAGCCACTTGGTCTGGGAAGCGCTGCTGACTGCAGCATCATGCTAACGTTAGCCACATGGTCTGGGAAGCGCCACGGACTGCGGCCTCATGCTAACGTTAGCCGCTTGGTCTGGGAAGTGCCACACTGACTGCAGCATCATGCTAACGTTAGCCGCTTGGTCTGGGAAGCGCCGCTGACTGCAGCATCATGCTAACATTAGCGACTTGGACTGGGAAACGCCACTGACTGCAGCATCATGCTAACGTTAGCCACTTGGTCTGGGAAGCGCCGCTGACTGCAGCATCATGCTAACGTTAGCCACTTGGCTGGCACAGACCAGCCAAAAACTTGCATGACGTGCACAATCTGCACATTTTATTGCAATGCCATAAATGCACACATGATGGAGCACCAGCGGGACAGAAAGAAAAGCACATCTTAATAATACTTAATAATAATATATATAACAAGTACTGTACATGATAATCGCTGCAACTATATCACGAGAAATACAAATTACAATAATAAACTCATAATGCGGCTTCTCCAGGTCTTCCACGCCCCCAGGGTGTGTCTGATACACCAAGGAGGGGAAGATATGTAAAACTTTTGAAAATCTTTTCATAAGATATATATATAGAGAGAGAGAATTAGCTCAACATGGAAAACAGAGATTTATGTTGATATTTACATATACTAATATTGTAATAATAATTTGACAAGAAGAATAAAAAAGATCAATCAACAGAGGCTGATGAAATGATTAATGGTTCTGTCATAAGCAAGCCCACTCAAATCAAACTGTACTTATACAAAAATCGAAATAGGAAGGACAATTATTGATTTCACTATCGGGGTGATTGCTGGAGACGGTAGGATCACTCATGCATCGTTTGATGAAAGCGTTTTTGGACAGTGTTGTTCAGACATTGAAAAGAACTTGAAACTGTACAATTTCTTGGGGGACCTCACATTGTGTGCCTGTGATTGAAAAGAAGGACTCCTACCACTTTAAAACTTTACAACGTGGATTTCTTTGAAGGGGGGGTGGGGGTGAATCAGTGAAGTATTGCGAATGGAGATTGAACTGTGTTTCTATCAGGATGTGCTTTCATGCATGTTTTGAAATATTGAGCTGGACAACAGTTGCGACAAACTGGTCCCGAGTCGCCGCGTCTGATGCGATAATGTTCATTGGTGTTTTGCTAGCTTGCTCATTCACCCACTGCAGCAGTCTCGGGAGACTCCTGTGTATGACATTGGGGAAATTGTCACAAAGGCGAAGGATGTATTTAAATATCCTGACGTCCTCTGGTAGAGTCAGGTTCAAGCCGCAAACCAAGAAACCTGCAGATCGTTAGGGAGAAAGTAAAGATCGTCTTTTTCACTGGACAAAACGTCTTATTTAAAAAGTCTCTGGGCGACAATCATCATGCAGAAGCTTTTGCACGTTCTTGTGTTTCATCACTAAACAAATATTATTAAGTGACTATGACATTTATAACTAACAGCCTAGATCACAAAAATAGAAATCAAACATTATTTTTTGAATCAAGAAACTCACCTTTAAAAGGCCTTGGTGTTCTTTCCAATTCCTGACAAAGTTTCGTTTCCACATTTATGGGGTTCATGCTGTTGCCATAGACGTACTTAATTGCCCCCCACAGCTCAGGATGGTGATTGCGCCGATAATCATATGAAACTATGACGTTTCTCTTATTCTCCCAGCAGATCTTCAAAGTCGGGGTGCCCTACATGCAATAAAAACATGCTACAGATTGTCGTACGCTATGCCTGTGGCAAAGCAAACACACATTTACTTACTTTTCTGGGGACAAGTTTGGATCCAAACAAGGTCTTGATGGCGTTCATTAGATGGGTGTGGAGCGGCCTTTCAATCTTCTTATCAAATCCTTTGAAGTGGGACAAAGCCAGGATGAGGATCTCTTTGGGGTGCCTCTCTGCCCAGTCGTTCATCATGTTGAGAACAGTCTGATCACAGTAGCAGAACAGTCCTCTGAGTATAGTCGTCCATGCTAAATAAAGATGAGTTTACCTCCAGCTCTTGAGTGACCGTATATGGTCAAAATAACAATGTATTTATAAAGTTATGAATTACTCTGATCTGATTTGACATTTTGTGAATCTGCACAAAGTACACAGAGCTTATTAAATATCTAATCGTATGTTCTGTTTTGTGACATGGATCATTATAAAACATAATAAAACGTAAGCACTTTAAATGTTTTTACTACCTTGTAAGCGTTGTATTTTTAATGATTGATCCCGCTTTCTTATGTTCAAAATGCAAATGGCTTATTGACTTTTTTAGGTAGTAGCCTGTATAGAGTAGAGAGAGAAAGCATTGATTGTTTGAGATCGACTCAAACTAGGACTGCTGCAAGTACATGGTCAGCATCATAGAACGTCATCCTTTCTGATAATAATCTTTGTATTTGTTGCATTGGTCCAAATATCCAGTTATATTGTTGTATAGATTATTGATCCACATTTGTGCATTTTCATTGATATAAGTGGCCAAATGTAAATAAATAAAGTCAAAAAAAACTGGACGCATAAAAAGTAAGAACTAGAGATCACTCGTGAGCGATAACCTGCAAGCTCCCCACTTTTATCAATAGTTAATGAAAAGAAGCAGCGGTTTACTGACAATAAATGGCTTTTCCGTCTTTACCTTCACATCCGTCCTTGTGTACAGCCCATGATGAAAGTAAAGCCTTGTGGGGTCTGCGTCATTTGGCTTGCGAGCGATCCTCAGGTCAAAGTAGCGTACTCCGGAGTCCAGCTGCTTGGTGATATCCTCCTCCTGCATCACAGAGGAGCGCAGCAGTTGATCAAACATTCACCTCCCCAGCTCACTCGTGTATAAGTACATTCAATAGTCACTGAGATTGTTAACATCGTTCACCTGTGTGATTGCCCATTTGCAGACTATTTTACGTGCACAGTAGATCCTGCTGAACTTCTTCAGTCTATCGGGCTCGAGTATAGAGGAGTGGATGTCCAAGTCATAACTCATTGAGTCATGGCTGCCTGGGTTTAACAAGCAGAAACACACATACAAGTCAAAGCAATTTGATGTTATTGAATTTGTAAATGGCTGAGTTTCCTCCGGCACCAGAGTGGGCCACGGCCCAACATTTGAAAAGGTTCTGCTCCCTTTGTTGGTGTATAGAAGGACACTCAGACATCTATGGTATCCAGAGAATAAATCCTAATAGCCTTGGTGGTCCTCTGACTTCTCTCTAACCCCATCATGTCACATTTGACATTTGTCCACGTCTTGTGTTTATGACTAAATACATTTTGATTAGTATTATTAACCATGTAATAGCAGGATGCAGATGCTCAAGTCTCCCTCTGTGTGAGCTTTTAAAGCCCGACGATATATTGAACTCTTGATGATGTAATGATCAGGTCAAAATTTAGATGTTCCCAGCTCTGGTTTATTGCTAATACAATTGTAAGAATAATCCCATCTGCCTAACTGTACTTGGTGTGCACGGCTACTTAGCATGTCAACACACCAAAATAAGGAAGATAGTAAACGTTATATTGGTAAACGATTATCAAGACACACCAAAGGCCTTCTACACGCACACCCTGTCCACTCACTATTAATTTTGTTGAACCAAAATCGGTTGCGATTCAACCAGAGGGATTGCAAAGGAGTCAGCAATGAATGGGAGTGAATAGAGCCTCAACAGTTCAAATAATTATTTCCACTTAGTGCCAACATAATTTCATTTTAGTTTGTGCAAATAAAGCATTGATTATATACTGCATGTCAGAAGAAAAATGAAACCTATTTTAGCTTTTTCAATTTTGTAACAGGAAAATTAAAACAGGCAGCACCAGCATTAATCTAACGGATGCTAATTAAACAGTTAAAGATGTGTTTCTGATTGCGAAAAGATACAATTGCCCAAGGAACCTTTGCTTAAAATGTAGATCCGGTTGATGTGATAGCAGAGATACTCCATCAACTTTAACTTTCTATTGTCTATCTAAAGTATTTAAAAAATGGCACAACAATTAAACATGGAGATATGCTGTATGTATTCATTAAAATGTTTCTTCCCATGTAAACATACATAGACACACATTCATTTTGATCGGCCTGCACTTTCTACGCGACCCACAAGTTCAGGCGTTTCCATGACAACACTGTCAGCATACAACTCGAAATAGAGCTGTGTCTCATAGAACTACTGCAAGGATGCCTTTGTTCGTTCAGTCTAGGTCACATATTTATGAATGGATAGCTATTACATAATTTGCAAACTAAATAAATACATTAAACATTTGAATATTGGATACATAAAGTCTTGATAATAAAACAGGCAAAGCGCTGCGCCTTGATTAAATGCAGTTTCATTGTAAGCAGCGACTATATCACTACAACTTCATACCTGGTATGCTCAAATTAAAAAGAGGAATGCTGTGAAGTTCAGAGGGCAATTGCGACATCCATTCTTCATATCCTGTGACTTCTCTTTTCCATCGGCCTTTTCCTGCAAACATTTTCATCTCAAATTGTACAAACAACAACAAAGTCAAGCTTAAATAAAGTAAGGTCAAAGCTCAATGACATACCAATGCAGCATTTTGCAGCTACTGAATAGATTCTAATAAAAAAGTACAGAGATGAAGGTTAACGCTTTAGATTCACGCAGCTCATCCTGCTGAACCTACCTGCTGATTCTTTATGCTCTTTATTACTAGTTGGCTGTTCGGAAGTGTTCAAAGAACTGAAACCGTCAGTAAGAGAGGATGAACAATAATGTAGTCCGACAGGTTCTTGTCACCAGGAAGTACATTTTATGGCTTCCTCATACTGTATGTGTATACTACTACACTACAAAACAACAACTCATCATGTCCATCAGGTTTCTGGTGAACCGTTTAGTCCCTGAACAGGTTCTTGTTAACTGACATTTTAGTCCAGTGCCGATCTCCTACTCCCAGTTTCAAATAGCCACCCCAGCCACCACCTTTTCCCTCTGCTGCTGCTGTCCGGGCAGCAGAACAGAAGTATTATAACAGTGAAGTGTGCAGTAGGAGTAACAGGGGAGTTAAGTGTCGAGGTGGGATTGCACCAGGGATCAGCTCTGAGCCCCTTTTTGTTTGCCATGGTGATGGATAGTGTGTGTGAATCCTCACGGTCCACAAATGGCAGATTCTTTTGTACTCATCACTTCATTCATCTATTTTGTAAATAGCAAAAATGGATAGCAAATAAGTTTTTAGGGTGAAACGCTATGTTGTAAAATTAATATTAGTGTCATTAATATTAATATTATATTATAAGTATTAATTAGGAGCTAAAGTAGCATTGCCAGTTTCTCCCTTGTGCCGGTCCCAAGCCCTGATAAACGCAGAGGGTTGCATCAGAAATGGCACCCAGCATAAAAATTAGCCAAATTGAACATGCAAATTAATGTAAAAGAGAAAGTCACACCGGATTGGTCGACCGCCAGCAGCGTTGTTAACCCACAGGACTCTGCTGGAGATTGGATTATTGGAACATAAACCTTTATAAATCTGACTGACAGAGCCAGTGCCTCACCAGCCACAAACCTCACTGATGTGGAAGTATGGAAGTGTCTCGGAGAGGGATCTGCATAGAGTTTTTAACTGAGTTGTTTAATAAAATCCTAGAAGGAAAGGAGGTGCTAGACTAGAGGAATGGAGAAGTGTGCTGGTGCCCATTTCCAAGAAGAATGGAGATGTTGGGCTTCTCCTTTTTCCTCGGTTCTTTTATTATATCTCGTGTTGGAGGTGTTTATTCAATAAAGAGTCAGGATTATGAAATGAATCAAGTTTACTGAAGGTTTTCAGTAATTACAAAGCTGGTAAGGATACAGCGCTGGACTCTCCCACAGACGCGGGAGCGGGACTCTGTAGAAGAGTCCCGAATGTTCTACGGCAGTGATCTTTATAGTGGGCGTGAAAACACCCCTCTCCTGGAAGGAGAAGTTACTTATTCCCACCATGTATCAGTTAACCATGTGATTTATATGTGATTAATCTATGTGTGTGATTTTTACCACAAAGTATGGAGAGATAAAGAAACGAAGAGTGTTTGTGCAACCTGTGTATTGTGAGCGTGCTGCATAACTCAACTGACGGATGGGGTGCGACAGGAAGCCCCTTGGAATATGATGTTTGCAGATGACATTGTGATCTGCAGTGAGAGCAGGAAGCAGGTAGAGGAGAATCTAGAGAAGTGGAGGTCTGCCCTCAAAAAGAGAGGAATGAAGGTGAGCAGGAGTAAAACAGAGTACATGTGTGTAAATGAGAAGGTCCCAGGAGGAACAGTGAGGTTACAAGGAATAGACGTAAAGAAGGTAGAGGACTTCAGGTACCTCGGGTTAACAGAGCAGAGTGATGGAGAGAATGTGGAAAGGAGGTGAAGAATCATGTGCAGGCAGGCTGGAACGGGTGGAGGAAAGTATCAGTAGTATTTTATCAGTATCAGTACCTAGGGTGCCTACTGCCTACTAGTCCTAGTGCCTTGAGATAACTTTCTGTTATGATCTGGTTCTATAGAAATAAAAATGAATTGAATTGAATTATCTGTCTATGTGTGGCCCCGCACTGCACTGGCAATGCATTCTGGGTGTACCCCGCCTCGCGCCCATAGCAGGCTGGGATAGGCTCCAGCATCTCCCGCAAAGAGGAAGAGGAGCAGAAGATGAAGGAATGAATAAATGAGTCTTTTTGCAGTTTAATGTTGAGCATCATGTGTATCTAATACAGGTATGGGCAAACCCAGGCCCGGGGGCCATATGCGGCCCGTTGGTCTTTTTAATCCGGCCCGCCGAACTTGTCCAAATTATATCATTAAATAAAATTTTATTGTAATTAAACTTCATTCATTTGACCTTTTCCCCGTAATGCTACCTGTAAAAGGCCAAATCCTTTCATGCAATAGCTTTCATGTGTCATTTATATTAGCTCACACAAATACTCCATCCATCTGTTCTTGGTCCGGCCCCTCTGTCAAATTTTAGAACCTATTGTGGCCCGCGTGACAAAAAGTTTGCCCACCCCTGATCTAATAGAAATTCATAAAACAACTGTCAAATTGATTCAACAGCTTTTATTGGATTTAATTTACTTGGAAAGGAAAGGATTAGAGTGTCAGTCATATTCCATCGTAGTCATAATGAAATTCTAATGTTTACTAATATATATTATTGTTGCAATGCTTTTGCAAAAGGTTGCCTCGCAGGTTGATTATTTAGCTTTGGCCAGGCCCACCATATTCTTTGCCCTGTTGAAGATGGAATAATACTGTCTGATGAAGACATCGCCCAGGATCCACAGGGTGTCGCCGCCACCACTGCCGAAGCCAGTACGGCAGCCATAGTACTGAGACTATTGTAGGGATTTAAGAGAACATTTTCAGATAAAGGGAGCTCATGTTAAGATGAGAAAATACAAAATCAAGTAGTGAAAGTAAAAGCATACCTGACTGACGTAAGCAGAAGCTGGGATTGTGAATTCCTGTCCATGAATGTGGAAGGTCACAGCAGGCATGTTTGCAATCTGGCTACAGTGGACAACAGCCTGAGAGCAGAGGGATCAAAGATCACTAATATACAGAATTCTGTTCTACCTCTCCATTTTCAACTCAAATATTTTAAACCGGATGTGTTTGGTACTCACATCTCCATTCTGGCTTTGAGCTCCAACTGCACCATTGATGCTGCTGATGCTTCCCACAGGTCCAATGATGAGAGAGGTGCCGGTGTCCACAATAGCCTGGCACCCATCACTGCAAGCCACAACTTGGCCATTCACAGTGACACTGAAAGGGAGGCACAGTACAGCATGCATGACACGTTTGCCTCCACTGTTCATTCTGGCTTGGATGCATTTCAGAGGACAGGCACTGTTCGACTTAAATGAGTTTCTGTTCCATAAGTAACCAACATGGCTTCACATGATAGCACAATAATCCGCTGGTGTTATAGTCTGTAGTGTTTCGAGTAGTTGCTTAATCATAGTAGTTGGAACAGTCTGCTAGCTTGCCTGCTGTCCAGCCTCTGTTTCTTGTTTTCCCGTTTCTCTCTCGGAGCGACTACTACTGTACTTTTGTCCTGTCCTGTCAGGTGTCGCCACAGCAAATCATCTTTCTCCACTTCACCCTGTCCTTTGAATCGTCCTCCCCAACACCAGACACTCTCATGTCCTCCCTCACTACCTCCATGTATGTTCACTTCCTTTGCACATTCTCCATCACTCTGTTTAGTTAAACATCTGGGTCAAGGCAAGGTGAACTGATTTATATGGTGTTTATATATATTTTTTCATCTATTGAACATTGATTACCAGGCAGCGGAGGGTTATTAAAAAAACCTTTTTTTTGTATATATATTTTGTTACCTTTATGACCCACTCTATTTTTTAATTATCTCAAACTTTGCGAGCTTATTCAGAAATGTCTTCAGGCATTCCATGGCCATTAGAATCCCTTACGGGGTTTGAGGTCCAGACACCATGGTCTCATGAGATTCCCCATGCGAAATCCTAACCTGTGATGCAGCGTGTCTGTCCTTACCTGTCCAATGTGATCTGCCAGTACAACTCATTGGACAGGGGAATCCAGGCGATGGGGTCGACGTAGTGGTTGGGATCCATGCCACCGAAGGTCACCACACTGCCTTGCGCTGTGTCACTACAGAAGTAAGCAAGAACTTAGGCCTAAACATGTTAAAATGCTGCCGATTGTTTAATGTCTTCACATAGATCTTTTTTTTTTTATCTAGGCAGAATATGACAAATCTTAGATTATCCTTACGAGCTCAGGTAGACAGAGAAGATATTCTGATTGACCAGGCCCTCGGTCATCATGTTGTCAAAGACAGGTGTAGCACCAGAAGCGGACAGGCGAGGGTATGCCAGGCCCAGAATACCATCAGCTTCCATGTACTGCATGAAGGTAGCCTCAGTTTGGCTCAGGCCGAAGATCTGGTTTTTTACAGCAAGCCCACCCACCTGTTGGACAAACGCAAAGGTGTGGCTGAGCAATAATCAATAAGCATTAATATATAAGCACTGTCTAGTTATATTTCCCACCGTCACAGTGTCATATCCAAGGAATCCCGTCATGCTTCCAGTGCCGTACTGGATGCTGAGGGGACTGCCATTGTTTTTGTAGGTGCTGCTCGTGCCTGGGTTGAATCTGTCATGGTTGTCTGGGAAAATACACGTAAAATAAAGTTTGCAGACTTGAGATAATTATATAGATTTTTTTTTTTTACAACATAAAAAAGGGTGGGAATCTATGCAACTGGAAGTCAAAAGAGTAAACGCAAAGACATGAAAGACATGGCCTCCAACAATGTTCACGTTCTTGCTTTTCGCAGGCCAACCTTTGCACCAAAAGCTCTCAAGGATTGTGTTCCCTCACAGAGGATATATTGCACCGTCTTCAACCATCTAAGAACTGTTGAAAGACTAGAGCAGACATGGGCAAACCCAGGCCCGGGGGCCATATGCGGCCCCTTGGTCTTTTTAATCCGGCCCGCCGAACTTGTCCAAATTATATCATTAAATATAATTGTATTATAATTAAACCTCATTTTTTGACCTTTTCCCTGTAATGCTACCTGTAAAAGGCCAAATCCTTTCATGCAATAGCTTTCATGTGTCATTTAGTCATTTAGCTCACACAAATACTCCATCCATCTGTTCTTGGTCCGGCCCCTCTGTCAAATTTTAGAACCTATTGTGGCCCGCGAGTCAAAAAGTTTGCCCACCCCTGGACTAGAGGGTTACATACAGCAAGCGGGACTTGCACAGTAGACAGAGGGCACCCAGAGGTTGGATGAGCCGGTGTCAAAGATGACCCTGAAGGACTGAGGAGGAGTTCCAATGGAGATGACTCCATAGTAGGCCAACTGGAGACAAAAAAGAGACATAATAAATAATGAATCATTTCTCAATGGGCCCTTCATCAGTCTTCACAGTCCCTACTCACATCAGCATCGTTGGTCATTGGCTGCTCACCCACGGCGAAGCGGGCATCATACTTGGCTATGGGGTTGTATGGGTACTTGAGCCTGTACTCCTCCCACAGACCCTTCTCCTCCAGGAGCTCCCTAGCAGTCTTACCCTTCTCCAGAGGGATCCTAGGATTTGCAAAAGGAGCAACGTACTTTTTTCTTCCTTCGGTCTTATTTCAACTTTTAAATAACGCGATGCGCATGTGGCTTACTGCGCAGCGAGAGGGCACAGTACAGGCAGACATCTTGAGGTTAGAGTGTCTGCAGAGGGGTAATGAAAACTGAACTAGACTTAAGTTGACTTACTGGACGAGGCACTCAGACAGCGCCACCATAGCACACAAAACAAAGGCCCACTTCATTGTCTCTGCTGAACCGTCACCTGTGGAAGGAAAACATTTCAGTCTGGAAGAATCTTTTGGAACTTTGGTTAGTCGGTTCACAGAAACATTCTGAACGACAGTGTCAGGAATATGTTATTGTCGCGGTTCCGTTGTGTACTCACCTGTAGACTCCGAAACCCGAGTGCCCACGGACAGTCAGGCATCCTCTTTTATACGGGTGGGCTGACATTTCAACCGTTACTCAAAGATAAGCTAACACACACACATTTCAGCGATAAGATAAGTAATGGACAAAATAATCACTGACCTTATACTGCAATGTCAATTATGTGATTGAAAGAAGGGGAACACACTTGTGAAACAAGTTTGCTTAACTGCAGAGTGGAATTGTATTTGCGTTCCTGTTGAAGGGACTGACCAGTAACAGCATTCATGAAGGTTCTTGCTGCAAAGTCAAAAGGTGACTTGAATTAATGTTGAATAACAATTCACACTCCAGGACAAATAAATCTGCCAATTTATGCTTTTTTCCCCACAATGCCTCAGTGTAAGGCTGCGGTTATCTGATATGCACTGCACAACACACTCTACTACTGCTTTATTATCAAATATTTGCGATTTAGCTTTTGTCAATTTGCCATATTACATGTAATAGTGTTATATTTAACATATTATACTGGTATGATAGTGTTATGGACATGATATCCTGTAATTAGGATTGCACATTTATAAAGTAGTAGTTTTTTTTTAAATTACATTTTAATTTAATTTTCATTGACTTGGAATTGGAGTCTTCAGTTTTATAGCAATTGTTTGCAGCCTGTCAATAAATAGAGAGAGGAAAATGTGAATCATGTGAAGGAGAAAGTGACGCATGTATTTTTTTTATTATTTCAGAGGAAATAAACGTTCTTGTATTTTATATCATATTTTTTATCTGGACTTTGGAAAGGTTTGGGGGATAATGCAAATAAAAAACACAAATACAAAAACAACTACCAATCAGACAGGATATTATTATTCCATACTTCTGCAGTATGGACCGAAGAATCGCTGTATAACAAATGTCTTTATCAGATTTTGAACAGGATGTTTACATTATTGAAATTATAAATAATGGATCTGAAATTAACAAAAGACAAATGAATGAAGTACTGTATCGTAATTTGTCAAAATATGGAGGGTTCACTCTACGATTTATTTCCTTACGCAGAAAAAAACATCCACTAGAACCACTTAATGTTGTTTTACTGAACAAACGACAGATATAATAATAAACGTGTTTTGTTTGAAAGAAAGAACTTTGGGGTTTATTTTATAACCTTTTATTTCCATTCACTAAAAGCCATAAATCATTGCCCTGACTGCTTTTTCATAATACTTTCACTACTACACTCTAATTCTAACTAACTGTCAGCTATTCATCATTTACGCACAAATTTCATTTTAGGCGTTGCATCCGATGCAGGTGTCGGACATTTTGCATGAGAGAAACCTCTAGTTTGCCATACCGGTAGAACACAACTCACTCCATTTGACAAAGAGGCCGTAGATTGATATGCCAGTGATAAGTTGTCCCAAACATCTTATCAGCATCATTCATGATGAACAGACAATCATCATTATTTACTGGAAGTAATGTAAACAGAGTCTGTCTTTGACATTTCGATATATTTTCCATTTATATTAAAGACAAACATATCACACATGTAAAAGTATTTAATATTAAACGGAATCCTAATCAGTCACCTTTGCGGTGCCTTGGTGATTAAAGTGTTTGATTCTAATATCACATGTTTACTCTTAAATCAAGGTCTTTTTAGATATCCACTAAAATACAGGAACGTGTAATCCTGTGCTATCTGAAGTACACACACATTAAAAAACAAAACAGTGTTGTTGCTATAAGATGCATTTTCCAGTTCTTTCCAACCATTTTCTGATGTTATTGTCAGGAGTGGACGCAAGCCCCTGATATCATATTACAGCAAAGACAAAGTACATTTTCATCAAAATATTATCAGCCGTTGTTGCCATGTACAAAACACTATTCAGGCTTCCACAGTCTGTTTTCATAGACTTTGGAACCATGTACAAATACATGGTTAGTCTTGCTCGGTCTCGGATCCTTCAGCGATCCAAGCCTTCCTCTTCACAGGGACGCCACCGCTAACATGCCTTCTTACCCCTTCTACACTCATCGGTCTGGTGTTAACGAATGCAATACTTTCGCTGGCGTTACCAGAAGCAGCAAGTCCGCCTTGAGTCAATGAGATCCTCTGAGCTGCATCAGCCGAATGCGAGCTCCCAGAATGCCAAGCTCGTCTCCTGGGGAACCTTCCGCCTGCAGGAGATCCTGCAGGATTTAAACCATGAATTCCAGACACAAGCTTCACACAAGCATTATTGTGGCTGGATGCCTGTCGCAGGAATGGTGCTGATTCTGACTCTGAGTGGGGGCGACGTGAACGAGGAGCGATGCAAATTGATGTAGGAGAGCAGTAAAGCGTGGTAGGAGTGACAGTAAATGATGACGGAAGGGAGACTCGTGGCTTTGGGTAAAGAAGGTTTGTTTTCCTGTTTCTAACATCTTTTGATTCCCTTTCTTCTCCTTCCCGTTCCTTTGGCTTTGTTGGCTCCCCTAAGCTTGTTGCATCTTTATCCTTGTTGCTGAGCCGCCTCTCCTTTCGTCTTGTCTGAGCCTCTTCCAGCTTTATTTCCAGAGTGTAAATCCCCTCGATAATCTGATTGACTTGATCAAAATGAGATAGCAGCGCGGTGACACACGGAAGAAGACGGTCCAGGGAGGGCTGGACATCAAAGCCGGACTCAGACACCGATGAGTCCTCAGATTTCACAGACAGCATCGAGGACAGAGGGCGAGGAGATGAAACTGCGGAAGAGTGGGAAGGAAAAGTGGAGAGGAAGGATTCCTGTGAAGACCAAGAAGGGGGGATGTCCATTCCTTCAAACTTCACCCTGTGTCTGAACTAGAAAGGAAAGGTGTGAAATCAGCAGCCAGGATTGACTTGGAATTGTCTCATTGGCTTTGGTCTTCCAATGGCATGCAGCACTACACATGCAGTATGTACCTCTTTAGCTTTGGTGAGTCCCATCCACAGTTTGAGTCTCTTGATAAAGAATTTCACCATCTCATAGTCTTGAGGTTCAGTGGCTGGACGGTGCAGCTCAGTTTGCTCCGCCCTTTAAAACATGGCAGTAGTTGGGATGAAACTAACTTCATTCAAATGAAAATGTTTGGTCAGTTCATGCTCTCATTTTGGTTGCACCCTTATTTCATATAGTACCCCAACTTAGAAGTGTTCACTCGTCCGGTTGAAATGTGAGCGGGTGCTAAGGTGGATAGCGCTGCTGCCTCACAGCGAGCGGATCCAGGATTCAAATTCACCTGTGGACCTGGGACCTTTTGTGGAGGGTTTGCCCGTTCTCCGTGTGTTTGCAGGGGCTCCCTCCAGGCTCTCCAGCTTGCACCCACCACCAACGCATGCAATATATTGCTGAATTGCTACTCTCAACTGAAGGTGTGCATGTGAGTGTGACCCCCAGCTTCACAAACCCACACAGGATAAGCAGTTACAGATTTATGAGCACTGTGAAGTTTCCTTCATCTTCACTGATGCACTATTTGTGTATTAGTATCTGTGCATTCATTTTGAGAAGATTTTCTGCTTTGTCAAACTTGATTTGACTTTTTCCAGATCATCAGGTTAGCAGAGCTACTGTGCCAACCGAAAGAAGAAACGTATCCCATCACCCAGCGATTGAAGTACAGGTTACATGAAACTTATATGAATATATACCAATGCAACAAAACTGGTAACACACGCATGCATGCACATGGTGTACCTGTATGCATGGATAAGAACAGCGCCACAGAGCCTGGCCAAGAGCCAAACACATCCCCCCGTCAGAAGTAGCCCATAGAAAGGGCCCAGGTAAGGATGGACCCTGCACAGTCTTCGGAGGGCGGTTCGACCACTCAGCATCGACATCACTGAGACACCTGTCTGGCGTAACGACAGGAAACCTTCCACTGAGCGAGAGAAGAGCTGGAACAAAGGCAAAGCCTTATCAAATACGTTTTTACATCAATACATACACAATAGTAGGATTGTTCTATACGTCTGATCTTTCTCCTCATACCATGTTTCCAAGGTGAGTGCAGAGCAGCAGCAGCAGCAGCAGCATTGCAGTCAGGGCCGCCAGCTCCCTCCAAGCTCTCTGCAGCACTCGACCTAAAACGACCCACCTGCGAACTAAGTTGAAGGTTCTCAGCAACTGAAACACACACACACACATACACACACACACACACACGTGCGCGCGAATGAAATCAGCTCACGTTTAAAAAAATTAAAAATTAAAATCTGTTTATTATGAACCAGAGCTTGAATTGACCTTTAGAGCCAGCAGAGTGAGCAGAACGGCTGCACACTGGGAGCTCCTCTGTGCCAGGAGGGCCGCTCTGTGGAAGTGGGCACTGGTGTCTGGGTGGGATCGGAGCTGAATGGCACAGACACAAACAAACTGCAGTAGGTACTGAAGACTAAGGTACTAAGACAATCAGAACGCCTGCTAGGGTGCATCCTGGTATGTTTAGCACAGGGTCACATGAAAGAAAAATAACCCGGCACACTCACATTCGTGCTTATGTGCAATTTAAAGTCACTAAATACTCCATGTTACTTTTTTTTGCGTGGTGGGAGGAAGCTAGAGAACCTGGAGAGAATTCACGGAGACGCTGGGAGACCACGCAAACTCCCTACATAAAAGCCCCTGGCAGATTTAAACCCACCTAACATTAAGCCAGTGTTATTTTTTTTTCTTACCATGGAAACACAAGCTGCGGCCTGGGACAGAAAGCAGATCTGCAGAATAACCGTTGCCAGAGTCAAGAAGGCCAGGAGAAGCTGGAACCAATGTCGGAATTGACCAAGATACTGGGAGCGCTCAGTCGCCATTGACCACAATTCTCCAAACACGATCAGGAGAACAGAGATGAAAAGAAGGATCTATCGCGTAAAGAGAGTAGATTTTAACATTTCAACGAATCACATTCTTTGCTTGAGAAAGCATATTAACTGCTACTGTTCAAAGGATTCGTGGTTGTTACCGTCAGCGCCACCTGCAGATCCAGTCCCGGGAAGGACGAAGGGATGTGAAGGGGAAGCATGGAGAGAAAGGGGGTGACTCTCTCTGTCTGGACCCACCGCAGTTGCACGGACACGCACAAGAATAAAGCAGACTCTCCGTGGTAGTGTGTGAAGTCAATAGAAATAGTTTGAAACCTGGGATATAAATGGAATTAAAAACACATATGGAAAAAAATGAAACGAGGCATCGAATTAAAAAGGAATGTTCGTAAAGCACTGCAGCATTCTGTTTCAGAAAGAATATAAACTGAATTTGTAATTTCTAAAATTCAATATATCACCTCGATATCTTAGTCTTTATTGTAGAACAATTCGCCCGTGCAAGACACCTCATTATTTCCTGCCTTCCGATCAACAAGGAAGAATGGAGGCGTCTAACACACAGTCACTTACTGCTGTTTGCTCCAGTCTGCCATGTGCAGGTCAGTCAGGCGCTGGTGTGTCGCTGCAGCGCCGTCTCCCAGGAAGATGCTCGTCTCAGGTCGGACAGTTTGTGTGTAACGCAGCCGGGGGAGTCCAACAAGGCCTAATGTTGGGCTTTGGTGCAGGTGTGGTACCAAGACACGGCTGAGCCACTGCTCTGCATCGGACCAGCTGGACGAGGGAGATAAATTCCTTATTGAATGTAAATGTGTTTCTATGTAAGGCTTTAACCAATCAGATTGATGCACAGATGTTGCAGTCATTACATTTTGTTAGGTTTGTTTCCATGCTTATACTTTAATATGGTTACTATTTTTCTCTTCCTTTTTGCATTATTTTAAAATATGTTTGCTGCACCATAACTGCTCCATGATGTTATAATTCCACATATTCATGGACCCCCACCCTACATGACTGGGTCAAATTCCATAAACATCGGCCAATAATCAACCGAGATATTGAGGAACAAATTTCGACGCTCCATTGACTGCAACGTTAATGAAAATTTCAAACTGATCCAGAATCCAGGATCTCTCCTGGATCATCAGATTTCATCCAGATCTATCCAGAACCTTTTTGAGATATCTTGCTATCAGACAGAGAGACAAACGCCGGTGATTACATAACCTCCTCGGCGGAGGTAACAACATGTGTGTGGTGGAACAAGCGGGATTAATGCTTCGGGATTTCTCTCCAGAGTCTGCTTTAGTTACACTGGGCTGTTCGGGCACGAAGGAGGATGAGTGGTGTCCTTACTCTCTGAGCGAGGTGAGGTTTTGGACCCCCATGGGCGCCGTGTGAAGGCGCTGTTTGACAGCAGAGTGCAGCAGCCTGCCTTGACTCTGCTCGACACTGTCGTGATAGTTTACCATCAGCAGCAGCAGTACGAATAACAGCTGGCACACGCAGTGCTGCAGAAAACACGGAGAAGTCATTCCACACAGGAAAATACATCAAGGAAACTGACAGAAGTTGATGTTGTTATTCTCACCCTCATAAGCGAACGCAGAGCCCGGACTTTGCGGGCCTCCACTACAGCCTGCAGCAGCCCGTAGCCACATGGTGGACGGACATTTTTGCCTTGCTCGCCAAATGTCCTCACGACAGTCGCGTCCTGGGCCAGCTGGTCGTCCACCTCTGGGTCCACAGGCCTCCATAGTGCTGTGCATATTAAGGCCTGCACAAACACCTGAAGGAGACAAATACAAGTAAGTACCACAGGAGAACACTCAACTATGCAAACATGGAGATGCAACATTTTTAAATGCGATTTATAAATTTAGGAAGGCAGAGCTCTTATTGTGAAAAAAAAAACTAAAAAGCACAAAACAAACCTGCATTTGGGTCTCGGGCCAGAATAGGCACCATTACGGTACATTTTGGCGAGGATCAAATATCGAGATTCAGGACCTTTTTTCACATTAAAACATTTTAACATTTCTTTATGGCCATAAAGGACCAAGCATAATGGAAATAATTGGGCATATTAATTGGGTTGGTATCTATGAGTGAGAGCATTCAGATCTGAATTAAAATCCAGATCCATCAGATGAGCAATCAATTAATTATGCTTACAGTTCTGACTTTGATTTTGGCTAAGGCTTAAACTGATTTAAAAGGAACCGTTGGGTCTTAGTGGAGGTTTATTGTCCACTCAATGCATGAAGTCATTTTTAAAGCAGTAACAAAACAATATATTTCTCTATACCTCATCGATTTCATTGATTTTTATGCTTGTTCTTAATATCCTTTAGTAACTGTATATATGAGGAGATATTTAAATCTTTATTAGCTGTCATTGTGTTGTCTGATGACTATTTCTTGTATATATCTTTTGGACAAGTAATCGCATTAATAGACTAAATAAAAGACTAAATTTTAAAAAATGACTCATTGTCTCAGTCAACCTTGAGAGGCTCCAGCAGCAGAGTGGAGGTGAGAAAGGCAGAGAGAGACGATATCAGCAGCATGAGGACCGCCGCTCTGGGGAGGAAGCTCCCGTAGAGTCCGACTACAGTCAGACAGGCTCCCAGCAACACGGCCGCCAGTGGGTAGATCACACGCACGGTCCAGGGAGGGAGCTGCCGGCCAGGCTGACTCCGGGCGACTCCTAACGTTGAGAGGAAGACACCAAATACAAGAGAAAGCTACTCAGTATTTACTCCATGTTTTTACCCCATGGTTTAGTAGAGTGAATGTAAATGTAGCCTGGGGTTATTACAATGGGGTTTACAGGAGCTCAAGTACAAGTACAGTAATAAATATTCAGATTACAATTTCAATGCATCCACATATCGAAGCTGCAGCACTAAGTCTTGGTTTAAAAAGTTGTTTGTATAAGTAATCTACGGACAAGAAGTGGGGCACACCCTGGACAAGCCGCCAGTTCATCACAGATTAATTTCATATCTTAAAAAAACATCTAAAGTGTATTAATTGTTATTTTTAAAGTGATGGGTGAATAGCTTAAATGTTTTTATTGTAGCTTCATTGCAACTGTAATATGGGGGGGGGGGGGGGGGGGTCTAGTACCTATACGTGTGGCTGAGGAGGAGCGGCTGGAGTCAAAGGAAGGGCATGGCAGGAAGGTGCTGGCCACCGAGTCTACGGATAGCACAGAGGGACACTTGCTGAGTCTTGCCTCATCGGGCTGGGTGCGGGACCGTAGCTCCTCCAGGGACTTCTCGTCGCTCTGCTCCGTCCAGCTGCTGCAGGAGGTGCTTCTGCTGAGAATCACAGGGGATCATTCAAAGCAGCACAGTCACGCATTGCAAACAATTTAGAATGTTTCACAGAAGCTCACCTGCTTGAGAGCGAGGAGCTGGCTTTAGCAGAATCTCGACCGCTGTCCGAGTTGCCGCTGGTAGTGTCCGGTGCGTCCTCTTTCGCTGCTGCTATAGACATGAGCAGATCCTCCTCTGGAGAGCCAAAAATTCACCGTCAGTGCAGAAACGCATCATATGCATCCAACATTTTGAGCATCACGGTGTAATGTACTGTAATTTCCTTTCACCGAGGGCTGAGAATATTTCAGGTAGTGTATTTGAATTTCCACGTTGAGCTGAACATTTTCTCACCGGACAGAGTCAGGATTGTTGTCAGGTTGTGCTTGTGGCCCTTGTGGTCTTGCCTAACACGGTTCTGGTGACGACTGGAAGCGTTTTTTGAAGCAGCCTGCATGCGACAGGGAGAGAGGAGTGCGCTAGGGGAGCCTGTTGAGGAGGGTGAGGCCAGACAAAGCTGCAACAAGGCTTTTTTTCTCCTCAGTTGGCGCACTGGGCCCGGAGCAGGGCCGGACTTGCATGAATTAGGGACTGGGGCTGCGTTGATGAGGCATTGACCTCCCGAAAGATTGATGAGGCTGTCACAGGACGGCCATACCCTCACACCCTCCTCTTGACATGCGACATCTGCATGAGGAGCCAATCCAGACGCAGCCCAAAAATCCAGAATACTGGAGTCAATCGCTTTGCTTTCTAGTCGCTGCAGAGAACAGAAGTTAACTTAGGCAGACAGGAGCAATAGGAGTGATTTATGTCGTGTGTGCTCTCACAGAAGAAGGACTGTCCCGGACTGAGCTGGAGGAGTCCGACAGGGACAGGGAATGATTGCCAGAGCGCTCCGATTGGCCAACACACACATCCATCTCCACGGAGTGGCAAACAGGAGGAGGAGCCGGAACGTCCACAGCCACCTGTGTGTGAACACACAGAAACACACACCTGCCGCCTGAGCAATTAGAAGGAAATGGAAACACTCACTTGTTCCCGTACCGAGATAAGACTGTTTGACAAGCAAAGATTGGACGTGCGTCCAACACATCACTCTAATGACATCTAATCAGCAAAACACCGAAGGCACGATAGAACAAGCCACAGCGAACTATCCACCTTGTGGAAATAGCCACGGTAGCCTATCTAAAGGAAGTCGTATCTAAATGACTCAACACGAGCATCTGGTTTTTGGCCAGTGACATGTTTCACTAAAGGGGCTTCACACCGTCTCGGTTTACCTGACTGTTAGCTTTCCGAAAGAGGAAGCAGAGGAAACACTGGAGAGGAAACACCAGCGCTGCAAGAGTCATTCCCACGGCAACTGTCTCCAGGTTAACCAGCATCCAGGCCGATACGGCTCCACTGATGGGAGACGAATCAGTGTCAGATTGTGAACGCTGGATAATTTACTACAAGATTTATTTATAGAAAATCAAGAAAAAAATATGTGTTGACTAAAATGATGGAAGTTTGATTTTTTTTAATGACCAGAAGGACAAATTATTATTATTTTGGATATTATGCTGAAGCCTAAAATCATCCCACCTCTGGCCCTCCATGCCAATAGCCCCATACCACAGAGCTCCCAGGGCAAGGTAGAGGTTTAAAGTGAGGGCACTGCACATCACTCGCTGGCCCCTGGTGAAGCGACTGTGGGCAGGGCGCTCCCACAGCGACACCCACAGGTGGTGCTCAACTAAACCAAACATCAGCTGAGAAGCGAAGACGCGACGGAACTGACAAAGCTCATCAGGACCTGGCGAGGAGAGAGATGAACGTTTGGACGAAATCATCAGGAAAAAACGTCCCGAGTTCACGTATTTGAGATTCGGCCATGTTTGATGAATTATTTAAACCACGAAAATGGAATAACTTTGTTCTCTAACCTTGAGAAATGAAAAAAAAATTAAGCTTGAAAAGACAATGCAAAATTGTATAAGTTTACGTTCACTTTTTAAGAAAAATGCAACAGCTCGTTCTTTTTGAACGTTAAATGTAGAGGTATGGAGACGTAAACGTGTCCTTTCTGTGTCACTTATGTTACTTATGAGTTTACATGAAGCAAGAACTTCCTTTTCCACTGTGCCGTTCTTTGGATTCTCCACGGAAAGCCAGTCCTCCAGCAGGAAAAAGAACATGTGGTCCGTCTGCTGGTCCCAAACCACCACGTGCTGAACGTACCAGGACGGGTCCAGACCTACATACACATAAGGATGCTTAGAAATATAGAGAGCAGATATGCTGTTTTTGTTTTTCTTTAACTCTTAAAGGCCCTAAAATTGGTTTATTTAATTAGGACAATGAAACTAAATGTTTTATCTGAAGGATTTTAATGTTAATCTAAATGACACGAGTTAGTATTATTTAAAATGTCCTATCCCACAGGAGCTTGTGACAAGTTGAGGTTACTTCCACTTTACTTGCGGAGACCAATACGACAGTGTTTGAAGGGTTCTGGCTTACTAAATTTATAAGCTAGTGTGATGCGATCATATGAAATGGGAAAATCTGTCATTATGTAAATTCTCACTTCAAATGATTTCTGCTAACCCACCAAAACAATCTTGGAATGACAACTATAATAGAAATACCCAAATGTTTGAGTTCCTCAAGGTTCGTGTTTTTGAATGTGATATTAAACAGACTCTTGATCATTGAATCAGTTGTGGAAAGCAAAACAAATTAAAGTTGGCAACAAGTCTGTGTAACAAATGGCTTCAACCCAAATATTGCTTTTTATATACATTTGTACTTGAAAGATTTCATACAGCGTTCTTGAACCTGTGTTATTGTGCCAGATGCGAATTTTCCAAATCTCTCCCAGGTTGCCGGCCGTCTCCACGTGAAACTGGTCCAGGTTGCCTCGCTGAAAGGCTCCGTCCCTCTGCAGATGACGAGACCCGCTCTTGTTCACGCCATACAGACTCATGCCAACATGTGCTGTGGTGCCTGGTAGGATACACCGAAACATTGATCATCATTTACAGCTGGAGGTTTCATAAATAAATAAATCCTTTCTTCATTTTTTATGTCTACACTCTTGTCTTATCCTTGGCCGACCTGCTCCTTGCCTCCGGCCCGTTTTCACCAGCACTCTGTAGTGATACAGCCCCGGTCGTCCACACAGGGGAACCTGGCTCAGTCTCAGGCCGTCCAAGTGGTCCAGTTTACATGCGATAAGCCCCAGCAGCAGGTGGATCAGAGCAAACACGGCACACACGATTGCCACCACCATATTACGCACAGGACCGGCTGACTGAGAAGAGAACAGAAGCATGGAGGCATTGATGAATGTCCTTATTTTCTAATCGCAGAACATGTTCTTGAAAAATCATTCAGATATAGATGCATTATTCATATAAAATAATATGTATAAATGTGCTCATTTGTTATGTACTGGTGGCAGCAGAAGCACAGCCCCAGGATGAACAAACATGCTGGCTCCAAACAGGGTGAGGTGCCGAGTGAGGCAGCGGGCTCCGTGGAGCGTGCTGCCCTCCAGTGGCTGCAGACCCTCACTGCTCCAGCAAGCCTCTTTCACGCTGAAGTACCGGCACAGAGAGCTGAACACGCACACCGACACATGGACTGGGCCACCATCGACCAGACACGAGGACAAGCTGACAGCGAGAGGCCGGTCGGTCCCGTTTAAGCTGGTATGGAGAGGAACAAACAGATTTTGAAGCATTTCTTTATTCGTCAGAATGATAAATTGAATAAAACGCGGACGTATGGAACACAGCTGCAACTCACAGTGGTGACAGGAAGATGGCATCCATCGTGGAGGTGTTCCGAGCTGAGAGGCTGAGAGCCCACTCTTTCACGAGGGAATCCGTGGAGGCATTAGCCTGTGGCGCTGCAGAGCTCACTTCTATCTTGACATGTCCAAGACTCTTTGGAGGAGCTCCTAGGTATGCAGGACGCAGCTTGAGAGCAGCACTTTGCATTTAGAAGTCGTGCAGAAACTCACAGATATACAGTGAGACTAATTCATAGCTATACAAACGCTGCATGGTAAACTAACTATCACTCTGATAGCTTTCAAACCTTCCACAGCTCTCACCATCACTGTGTCTTACATACAAAAAAATGTATGTAAATGTTTAAAGGCACTGTAGCTACTGAGGCACAACAACAAGAACACCTTCCTTTGAATTGTATTACAATTATTACATTACAGGATAAGACAGAGAGTACATACAGATAAATGGGATCGTGTTGTTACCATGGTGAAATTAGAACAGCAAGTGCATAATGCATAAATAAAAATAAATATTGTTATTAGCATAATCTCAGTGTTTTAGATCACTAAAAAGCAGGACAGGTACAGAGTAAGTTAATAAGATCTACTCTACCTGAGTCCAGGCTGAAGTTGAAGGAGATGTATAAGCCCGCCTCTTTATCAAGTCCATCCACCGGTTTGACTGTGAAGTTCAACCGTCCGTCACTGGGCAGAGTTACCGTAAGACAGGTGCTGCTCCCACTTAATCCATCTCCACTCTCATCGTCCAGCCCCACTGGGTGCTTGATGGGCAGGTTGACCTCTACGGCCTGCTCGTGATCTAGGTTCTGGATGTGTATGGGTTCCCCCTGAGGTGTAGTGAGCTCCATGGCAACTAGAGCGGTGGAAATTGGTGGGTCAGCTGCCATCAGCAGAGGGTGGCCTCCCAAATCTGCATCCATATCAAATAGCACCTGCAGGACCTCGGACCTCTGACTCTTCAGACGACTGGTCAGGGAAGCGGGGATAAGAAAGTGACACGGGTGAGACCTCTCTGATTCACCTGCTGATGAGGCCTGATGGTTTTGGTTGGACTGATGAGTGCAGAGGAGGTTGGAGGGGTCTCCATGGAAACCCACAGTATTAATGTAAGGAGTAGACAGCGAAAGCGGCACCTCGCTGGGAACATGAGCTCTTATCAGACAGCGCACCAGGGCCCCCGTGTGGCCCAGGGCTGACACAGCAGTTGTGGAATCTGACTGCGTCGTGCTTGAGGAGGCTGGGTGAGACCTGGAAGCACTGAGGGTCTCTGACACAGCAGCCAGAATGCTGCCTGGAAACACAAATGTCATTATTCATTCACCTGTTATGTAAAGTTCACGGTAAATATGAGCCGGTGGTCGACCAGCACCTATGATGTTCAGAATGTTCCTTCCTGTTTCGACAGCCAGCAAAGCACCAGGACTCAGCTGTTCCTCCATGACATGGATCATCTTCCCCACCGTTTCCAAAACCTTGTCCTGGCAGTGTTCACATAGCAGTTCCCTCGGAACAGCCTTAGGAAAGCAGATAGGGCTATTATTAGATTTGTTTGTTTGTTTGTTTAAAGGTCAAAGATGACGTGAGAAGTAGGAAGTTATGTTCCCTGAAACTAGATGACTACTTACAGTAGACTGCAACAATGCCGAGCTAATCTGCTCAACGTCCACCATGGAGGACACAGGCAGAGAGACGAGCGCTTCGGTCACCTTCTTCCGGATCTCTCTTCTGTCCTTGAGCTCCTCGGCTGTCTGTTCCAGCTCCATCTGCAGACAGGCTCAAACTCATGAGTCCACATTCTCGACAAATCCCACCTATCCAGTTTGACACATGCACTATGCTCAAAATTAAATTCGTTGTATTTAGTGTAAAGTGTCATTTTACACACTAGCAAATGAGATACAATGCGCGTATACTACCTGATTCAGATGGCTGGTGAGGGCAATGGAATAAGGGACAATCTCTTGAGGGTTGCCATGTTGGACTAAAGTCCACAACTCAGTCTGGGTCTTTTCTCTGAGCCACTGACTGGTAACTTCATCCCTCACAGGACTTTTAACTGGTAATGTTCTGCAGGCAGAAGAAAACAAGACTCATGTCAGTACTATCATGCAACAACAAACAAGACATTTGAGCTGACCATATCATAGCCTGAATTATTTATCTTACGTTTCATTGAAACATAAAGGTATGTGAAAGCATATAATTGGGCTCAAGTTATTTCAAGAAATAAAAATAGCTCAAAGCCAAGCCCTGAATATGGAGCCCATTCTACAACCATCTGCATTCCCCAAAGAAATAGGACCAAAATGTATGCAAAAAATATAAAGTGTTTGAAAAAGACACAGATGGAACAATCTAAAGTCTATAAATGCATTAAAGGGAGATACTGGAGATTTATTTTCACAAAACCGGCCCAAAAAAATGCAATATTTCAATATGATTGCCTAGTCAGTTTTCAAGGGGGTAGAAATAAGCAAACAGTCCATCATGCCCACCGTTACCTGTTCAAAGCAACGACCTTTGCCTCAGGATGGTTTTCAACCAACAATATAATGGTGATAACTGTCATATTTCTGTCCTGACCGGGACTCCCCAATGGAACCAGGCTGCCAAATGTTGAACGAGCACCCCTAAGGACATAAATGAAGAATTAAAGCACAACTGCCATTTTGACAGAAAGGAAATTCAGTTCGTAGTTTTTCATTCATGTTTTTTTTACACAAAGGGCACGACAGCACTTCTTTATCTGTTAGTATTTGTACGTCGAGTCCTGTATTTACCTATACAGAGTGAGCAGGGGGCACGTCACGCCAACAGCGTGGCATGGTGCTACCTGTAGGGTGTAGATCAACTGAGACGTCCCGTCTTCACCATCTTGCCAGCCTGAAAAAGAAAACACATCGGCTCTTTTGGCTCATCAAAGAAAAGGACTTGCCACATTCCCGCCGTCGAAATATACGTATAATGTATTTCTAATCCTACATTCAAATAAGATTTCATACGATTTCGACAAACGCCACAGCATTACCCGAGCAGTTGTAGGTGACGACTGAATTAAGCAGATGTGTATCTGACTGTGCACTGAGATCGCACACGCCTCCTTGTGGCCGACTGATAGGTCGTATTGCCAGACTGGCGCTGCCCCACTGCTTTCCATCATGCCGGGACACATTGAGAGTGAAGGTGTGACTCTGGCCGGCCTGTAGGACACCTGGATGGACAATAAGGCGTGGCGAGTTGCTCCCTGCGGAGATGGGGGCCCCGTTAAGGTCGAGGCCTATGCCGTCCTGGTCCTCAGCACCCCATTTGTACTATGAGAAGCCATATAGATGAAACATACGGTAATTTTACCGATTGTCCCATTGTTTGTGTGTAAATTAATATCATATATAGTTTGTGGCAAATAATAAATCATTGTATTTATGTAGTTAAATAAGCTTTGCTGGAATTGAAAATAGATCACACTGTCCAATCACAAATTAATAGTTGCTTAAAGAAAGGTTTTGCTTTATTCTATGACTCTATACCTTCAATATTTGCAGCTTCTTTTTGAAACCACTATTTTGCACACTTTCTCACAAAACAGTTATGACAGTTGTGTGCAAGGTGAGTGTTAATATCGAAGTTGTTACCTGAGCATGGCTGTCACAATGCTCGCATTGTCCGGCGAGGACGATGGGGGCGCCGTAACTCACGGCGTGAGGGGACGACAGGGTGGTGCAGGACACACATTCCACAGTCACAGGAAGCAGAGTAGCTTCACACATGGTCACCTAAAATAAGAGGCAAAAGTATGTGTGATAAGAAATTGCATTAATGTGCCTGTTATAAACGTCCCCTGTGATAATCTAAAACAATTTACTGGCAAAGCTACTGCGTATATTCATTTATATATTTTTAACGAAGAGCTGGCAAAATAAAAAGGCTGTGAAAATCCATTTTGAAGATTTAAAACTTGCTAACGTGTGAGATGGAGTGATATTAGCAGTAATACTCACAGTCTGGCTGACAGAGACAGGCGTCCTCCTTGCTTTGTGGACAGTGAGAGTGAAAACATAGACGGTGTCAGGCTGCAGCCTTGTGCCGAGGATAGCCAGTCTACTGCGGTTATCACCAACGGGCTGATCCACAATATCATTCCTGGTGGAGTTCTGAAAACGCAAACGCCCAGACACTGGTGAAAACGTAATAACGGAAACATAAATCTAATGGAATAGAGTGGATACATTATAGAATGAATGGATTCTAACCAAATATTTGACTTGTTTGTTTGCTTTTCATCTCAAATTGAGCCATCAGACCAATTAGAATTGATATAATTTGCGGGAAACCTTTACCGGTGTCGTTAGGGCCCAGTGGTACTGCAGTGCATCTTCCGTTCCTGGATCCATATCTGGATCGTGGGAGGCAGATCCATCCAGGATGAGGTTGGTAAAGCTTGGCCACGTTCTGTGGGAGCCTCCTCTGATGAAAGCTACCAGCTGCGAGTGGACAACAGTGAAGGTTGTCTTTTGCTGGACAAGCAGCGGGGTCCCCCGCAGGAATACAGTGAATACCAGGCAGTACCGTCCGATGTCGAGGGAATGCTTTGGGATTAAGAGATAAGGTGAAGCTACATCAACCTGACTTCTAAGACTGACTTTATTGGCCAAGAACCTGGAGTTGGCATTAGTACAACTGGGTTCTTTCAGTATTTCCCATAAATACACGGTTTTGTAAGCAGAGCAATTATTGTCAATGTTTGTTTCGAAGAAACTGGGTCGAGACCTGAAGATAGTAGACGGGCTCTGGATTAGGAAAGCTTGAGGACTGGAACACTGGAGCTCCTCCACATCCAAGTACAGCTGGGTAGACACGTGGCTGACACTGTTGAGAACTTTCACCATAAGTCTGTATTTCCCAGGGAAATTATAAGTATGACTGATTGTGCTTAAGTCCGTCATTAGTACTTCAGTGGAGTCCCCAAAGTCCCAGAAGAGTCCGAGGTTACTTCCTCCATTTACTTGAGCAGAAAACATGACAGCATGTCCAACAAATGTTCTTTCAGAGTGACAGACAAGCTTGACCCTCTTGACAGGCCATTCGACCGTCACAGAACCGTTTTGTGTCTCGGAGCAGACTCCGTTTGTGGCTGTCACACTAACGGACAATTGACCGCTCCGTGGTGGCACATAGACGACTTCTTGTCCCAGGAGCCTTGTGGGCTCAAACTCCTCCGCATGGATGATCCAGGTGTAGTTTACGGGAAGTCCATTTTGAATTTCCGCCTTGAACTTGACTTCTTTCAGAGCCTCGAGAGCAGCAGAACAGCAGTTTACAAGCTGCAAACCTTGAATCTTCTCAGACACGACAACCGTTGAAGAGATCTCTGCAGTGCTAACCTGGTTCCACGCTTTCAGTGTGACGAGGTGTGTCCCTGTTAGAAGGTTTGCTGTACTGAAATGTCCATCAAGAAGAGCCTGACTATAAACCCAGTCCTTGTTTCTAAATACTATTACAAAGCTTCCGTTGCTTCCACTTGAGATTGTTGGACTAAAACTGACCTGTTCCCCTGTGCATAGAGAGTGCTTAGAGATAGTCAGCGTTAGATCCCTGATTGCATCCTGGACTGCAACACTGTGTGAAACCATCTGCCAGTTTAACCCATTAGAGACATTCAGAGACACCTGATAGATGCCTGCATATGGAAAGGAGTAGATCATGTTTTGCTCTGTGACCTTAAAAGGTTTAGCTTCAATTCCGCTTATTTTCCAGAACCATTTCAGGTCGCTACCCTTCGAAATGATCCCATGGAGTGGAACAACATCACCTGTGGCAATGTAAAATGGATGGGTCTTCCCCTCAATTTGGAAGTCCACCCCTTGAACCTTCTCCTGTACATTAAAGTCTTTAGTGACATTGCTGTGGCCGAGGACATTCTGAACTGAAACTCTAACAAGACAATGTCCCAAACTTGTAAAAGTGTGGCGAAGAAAGGGCTCATTTGTCTGCAGGGGTGAAAGGTCAGCTTTGACATACCAAAAGTAGTGTAGGTCTGTCCCAGCAATAACAGAAACAGAAATATTTACTGCTCGGCCCAATTCCACAGTGTTTGATTGTGTTGTTATGTTTGCACTGGTTACTCGCTGAACTGCGACTAAAGACGCTCTGCTGGTAGTCTCACCCAACTTGTTCGATGCTGTCAGATGAACAGAAATCCCACCAGGAATTTCAGCAAGCAAACTAAAAATCTCACCCTCACCTGTAATTTGTTGGTTTGTGCCACTCTTTATAGCGAGCCAATGATACGTGGCATTGGAACCCTTAACAAGCGATGCGACAAACCGCAACTCTTCTTGGGTCGGTACGTATTTCATGTTAGTGACGCTCTGACTTTCAATCTGAAGACCCTCCAATCTTTCAAAGACCTCAATTAAAACAGCTGCCTCCTTTTTGCCAGCAAAGGTCTGCGTTACAACCCTCACTTGATGTATTCCTGGATTGAGAAAGGTAAACCTGAACTGTGCAGTCCCTTGTTTGGTTGAGGCAGCACCATCTGCAGTCCAGTAGTAAGTGGTGTTGCTGATAGCACTGCTGCTTGCTGAGATAAGAGTTTCTTCTCCGACTGCAGAATATGGCTGATTGGTGTGAAGTAAGAGATCTGAAACAGGAGATAAAATATTCACCTTAAGGGTCACAGAGCCACGGCTAATGGCATTAGCCGCTGTGGCGGTGACTGTGAACTGGCCCGCGGAGGTAAAGATGTGCGAAACATTTTGCTTCTGCTCCACCGGAGAACCATCTCCAAAGTCCCACAGCACTGTCACATTGCTGCCAACGCAACTGGCAACCCAAAATGTTGCTAGTGTGTTTAGCATCAGTGTGTCACTTTGACTACCATAGCCCACAGAAAGCTTACTGACTGGGGTTTGAATGCCGATTCTAACTCTGGCTGTTTGGCTGCTGACATTGTTACTTGCTGTTACGGACACCTCTTCAATTCCTTCATTCTTAAAGACAAAGCACTTTGGACGATTTTCTGTTCTGGTCGTAAAACTACAACAGCTACTAATCCACTCCAACTCGTAACCCGTCATGTGTCTGGGGGAAACTATCGCGCTGAGGCATACCTCGTCTCCCACCGCCACCACTTCCTGGGATGCACGCACTGTCAGGTTTATTATTGCTGTTTCGACACAGATGCTTGTGTTAAATAAGACATATGTAGGAGAACTAAACACAGTCAAACTAAGATGAAAGGTTCCAGGGCTTTTAAATTTGTGCATGGCTGTGGCTTGTCCCCTCGCCAAAGTCAGAGGAGAGCCATCGCCCAGCAACCAATGGAAATCCAGAGTTGATACGTTTCCATTCACCAAAGCAGTAAGCTCCACGTCTCTTCCACTCGTGACGCATCCTGTCGGAAGAACTGCGCTCACAGTCAATCTGTAGACTTCCACACTGATAGACTGATGAGCTTGGCTGGCAGAATTCCAGGCAGTTACGTCTACTGTATAATTCCCTGGTGACTTATAGATATGAGTGATTGAACCATCTGTGAGGTTTTCCTGCAGGCATCCATCACCAAAGTCAAAATTCCAAACAAGATTATTCCCGGTGGTCACAGCAGCACTGAAAACTGCAGCCGAGTGTAGCTCAACGGGTCCACTGCAGTGAACTGTTATTCCAGATATCTTCTCGATAACTTCCACCATGATCCATGTGGTCAGAACTGTGAGGGTATTGTTTGCACAAACTGTGATATTATAAGTACCAGCAGATCCAAAAGCATGGCCGACTTTACCGAGGGTGTCTCGGATAACTTCGGAGCCATCACCGAAGTCCCATGTGTGGATAACATAGTTAGAAGGTTCTGTGAAAGCTTCTAGGAGTAGTGTGTGATTGACAAGGGGCGTAGGAGGGGAAGAGGAAACACGGAGGTGATGTAATTCAGGGCGAACCCTTATCTTAATGGAAGAGCCAGTGTTGTTGTATTGGTTGGAGACTTGGACATGAAGTGTATAGTCATCTGCATAAAAAAAACACACAAGTAAATAGAAACCGGTTTATACATTGTATAATATTGGGTGACAGCATTCTCTTTTATAAAATAAAATAAACTGTAAGGACGTAAAAAACAACAAAGAAGGTCGTGAAACCAAAACAGTTCAAAGATGTGAACAAACTTGGGGAAGTAAAGTGTTCTCACTTCAACAAAACATTTGAGCCATTGTAAAAAATGCAAATACATTTTAGAGCACCAATAAGTTTGGGAGTTTTTGCTTACCTGGAATGGAATACATGTAATTCACTGAGTCCTGGACGTAAATCCGCTTTTCTTCTGCCTCCATTAACCATTCCATCGCCTGACATGGGGCAGACTGAGTGTGGACCACTTGGCTACTGCCATCCCCAAAATCCCATCTACACAACATATGCCACATGGAAATATAATATCGTTACAATAATAAAAAAGCATAAAAGTAAATCTCAATAATTAGGCACAATTGAAGGGTATTGTATGCCAATGTGATGATTTGGTTTTCTGAGGACTTTGGCTTTTACCTGAAGGTCAACGGCAGGGAGATGTCCACTTTGACCTTGATGGTATAGAGGTGTGCAGCATCTATTGCTACAACATTCCTGACCAACAGGAAGTCTGGCTCAGTCATTGGGGTCATTTCAGCAGCCGTCAGGAGGATCTGCTGGCTCTGGGAGCTCACAGGGTTGGAAGCCGTTACCTAGAACAAGGTTAACGAGATAATGACAGATATGGTTCTCTGACTGAGCGATGAAGCCACATGACTGATCACGCTGGTTGAGTGTTTCCTCGATGGAATCATTGAACTTAATTTCTATTTCTATGAGCAGTAATAATTTAAGAGATGCTAAATAAAAATAAAAGACTCAAATATACATACCTTGAGCTTATACTCAGCAGGCCTCTTGAAAACGATGGTGTAAGATTCCCCTTCATGGTAAAACTTGTCCAGGTTGTCAATTGCCCATGTGAATTTTACAGACGACCCACGCTCCACTTTGGCTGTAAAAGACTTCAAGGTAAAAATAAATCAACAGGATACCACTGAAGTAATAGAAATAAAAAGTAAATTCATTAATTCTGAGACTGTTAGCACTGGAAGTGATTATATAGGGCTCTGAACAATTTGTGCTCACAATAACAAAAAAGTCAACATTCATATGTTGTGTATTTACCTCAATGAAGTCTCACACCAATGGTTTTATTTATAAAGCAAGTATTGGCCACAGTGTTATCGTGGTATCTAAAAAACATTTGTCCAAATAAGCGGTGCTTGTGTTCTATATTCAGACATTATGACGACATAATGTCTGAATTCTCACCTGCGGAGTTTCTACGAGCATCCTTGGGCACCCATGAGGCTCGACACGAAGCTCCGTCACTGCCTCATAGCCAAAAACCCTCAGAATCGTGCTCTGAAACCTCACTGCATCCGTCACACTGATGTTCAGCATTTCTGACCCCACTGAAGGCATCACCAGAGTTACAGAGGAGAACCAGTACTCATGGGAGTCTCTCTCACAGCCTGGCCAAGAATGAGTCACCTCGTCAGGGCAAAAAGGAAAGAAGGGAACCTCTCTCTGACGAACCGGGCCAGACCAAAAGCTCCTGGCTTTCTGGCCAGACAGGACCCTGGTGACAATGAGTGTCGCGACATTGATTTGTACATGAATCTGGTTCTTTTCATCTGGCATGGGGTGGATGACGTCAAGCCCAGATGTCGTTTGTAGACCAGCAGGGTCATTTGTCAGGGGCAGGCTATCTGGAGGGGTGGTTGTCTCTTGTGGGGTGAAGCCAAAGTTTCCATCATACGCTGTACCTCTTTGATTGTCCATATACAGCATTTTCAGATCACACACCACCTCATCCACCCACTGGCCATCCTGGGGCACAAAGGTGAGGCCTCCCTCCCACCAGCCTCCCCACTCTGCCCCCATGAGGGACAGGTAACTCTGCTGCCAAGGGGAATTTATAACGGCTTCACCGGTCAGACAATGCAGGAACGTTCCAGATTTGCGAGTGTGCTGTAAAGCCACTATGTCGTCAGGGAACACCGTGATGGCTCGATCCGGAAGAAGCAGCTATCAAAAGGAAACACAGAAGACTTACTTTAAATTGATTTGCATTCCAGCTTCATAATGGATGCAGGGAACATGAAACAATGGTCAACCTACACTTATAGTTTCAAGCTCTGAGCCTGGGTTTATGCTCATAGGCAAATCTGCCACCAGGTGGTAGAAGGGTGGAACTGCCTTGTATCTGGGAGGTAAAGCAAAGCCGCGGCCTGCTGCTGCAGAGTCGTAGGGGCTGCAGGGGCTGCTGTTGTGGACACAGGCCTCCAGTAAGGGGCACCAGTACTGTCCCAGTCTGCAGCCCCCTGTGGTGTTACACAGAGGGACTGCCGAGCAGCAGCTGAATGGATTGATCAGAGAACTGCAACCTGGGGAGCAAAGAGATTGTTTCCTCCTGTGCGGAACCAACAAGAGATTTCAGAAAGCTTTCACAGCAACCTTTGCAGTGTACCTGGAGGTATGAGGTGGTGGTCGGGGCTGCAGTAGGGTCGGAGGATTTGGACACGGGCCAGAGAGGACACTGCGCTGGGCTGGACCACCAGTTCTACTGATACCAACTGACCTGCATGACTGAACCACATTCCAGGGAACAGCAGCATCTGTGTGTCAAAAGAGGATCAGAATGTGTCACCAATTCTGATCTCACTCTAATCACTCTTTACCACTTAAGCAGGAACGGGCAAACTACGGCCCGCTGGGCTTTTTAATCTGGCCTGCCGAACTTGTCCATGAATAAAGAGTGTTTTTGAGATTTTACTATCAAACTAATGAACGCCGGTGAACATAACGACTAAGGGAGACGCAACCATCCATAATTGATGTTAAAGGCTTAAAGAAACAGAAATGCTTGTCATTATTATTGACTATTTTAACACAACACCTGACTGACCTCCACTCTGAGTTGTCCGATGTCTGGGATCTTGGGACTGGGGTGAATCTGGGTCTGAGCGTAGACACCAGTCAAGAGAGCCAGTCCGGTCAGGTAAAACTCCAGAGTTGGTAAAGACTCTGCATGAAGAGATGTTTACCAGAGGCCTCATGTATCAATGCACAAAAACCTGGCGTACGAACGTTCTCACGTCAAAGTTCAGATGGATCAAGAGTGAAATGACCGTGAAAATGTGCGCTGCCTCACGCCAACTTCATGGCTGGCGTACGCACGTTCCTACAGCTGTTGGCTCTTTGGCGACACTTAGAGGTGATGCTGGGAACTGTTCTATTAAATAAATGTCAAATACACATCAGAGAAACATGAACAATGAACACCGAGGAGCAATGAACGCACCCAGCTGTCTGCAGCTACAGGAGAGGATAGAAAAGCAAAGTGGAGCTGAAAACACAGACCAACAATGGCCGCCGTGGTTCTACTGGAAGACATTGTAAATGGTCCAATGAGAAGAGAGTGTGTGTTCCTAATGTCATCGGAGCGTCAAGATATTCATTCATTCAAGTTGGTACCGTGTCGCGCCCCCAAACACTGTCCCGTCTTCACAGCATCACTACTTGTCAGGTTAAAGTTAGTGACTTGGCGTCCAACATGTGCGCTCGATCCCACGTTGATTGGGATGTATGAAGGAAAAGTGCTTCGATTTGTGCATACCATGGTTTGGATTTTTTTTCTTGATACATGAGGCTCCTGGTCTGTCAAAACTGTGAGGAATGTTTAATATTCATGTGGCCACTGCCTTCCTGTCTCACCAGAAACCTCTTTTTCACAGAGGAAGATGTGACGTCCAGCACAATGAGCCTTCCTCCAGCGTCCCAGCGTCCCCAGTTCCATCTGTGTGCAAACCCCCAGACCCTCGTGGCTTTCGGCCCCCCATTCAGGCCGTACTGGTTCCCCAACCGGGTCAGACCCTCCTCCATCCTTTGACCCCTTCAGCCACACCCACGCAGTGTTCTTTCTAAATCAACATGAAAAGAGGAAAGGCGTATTAATAGATGTTAGCATGCAAAGCAAAACTGAAGGATACGTTTTAAAGACTGCTGTCTAAACTCACGCTGGAAAGGAGTAGTGGATGAAACTTTGTAGCTCCTCGCTATCTGAAGATGCGAGCTCTCCTCCTGGAGTTTCTCTGCATAAATCTTCTGCCTCAGGCCATGATGATGTCTTTTCAGAGAGCCAATAGCATCGCCAGCTGCCCAGGTGGATCTGACCGCCTTTTGGACACCGAATATCCTCTGATAAACAGAACAATTTTCAGCTAAAAGCTCTTTTTTATTTCCAAATAAAGATTTGTGTTACTGCTATTGGATGATTCCTACGGATGCATTGGAGCAGCTATAAAACTGTTATGATCTTTGCAAAAATCTTTATTAAAAAAAGGAACAGCTTACCACAGCGCAGATATTATTTACTGTGCATTAATATAATACTAAGATATATAGAGATTTAATAAGCAAATGGTTTGTGCGTGGTTAATTCTTTTATTTTAGACTTGAGTAAATGTACTTGTATTTGTGTTACTGGTTATTTGCAAAGTCATATCATATATGAAAATGTCCCCATCTTTTAATTAATGGGTTGAAAGCCAAAGTGCATTCTGCTTCTTGGGATTGTGTGTCTGCTGCAAACATAAATTCGCTCTTAACTCCTAGCATCATTTAAGATTGCCGCTTCTTTCTGTCATAGCAATTCTGCTAAAGCAGTTAAAGACATATAAACTGTAATTTATAGCTTATAGCTGAAGAATCTGTAAATTATGAACCCAAGAAAGAAAGAAAACCAACATATTATATCGCACTTAAGTCCCGATTGGTCTTCCTGTTGAATAAAGTCAACCGGAGCTAAGAAAAAAAGTATCAAGAAAACTCGTCTCTCATCCTCGAAAGGAACAGAGATCTACAAAGACCTGGACGACTGAGAACGTTCACAGTCCTCACTGACCTTACGATAAGAGGTGGACTCAACTAATGTAGAACTCAACTCTAGATATAAAAAGTGTATGTATAATTTGATGGATACAATTTTTCACGCAAATTGTTGACTCTCCCTCCAGAGCTGCTGCGGTTAACCCTGAAACCTCGCCTCTCGGAAAGAGAAGCAACAAACAGATTGTCCCAAAATAAAGCATTGATATGATCTAAAAATCAAAAATCAAACCTCTCACCTCCAGCTACAGAGATCAAAACTGCATAAAGAATCCATAGCTTGTGATCTTGTGACTCTTGTGCCATCATGTAGGGAGCATCACATCTTCCTCCAGGCTCGGGCAATACTTTCTTCCTTACAAGCAACTCTGTGCACGCACACACACTGACTACCCTCCACTGAACGACCCCCAGCCGCTTGTCTTTTGGACACACAATGAGTTATGGTGCTGTTGCTGTTCTAAAAGCTCCTTCTCCTCTCTCTGAGCCCCGGGATGACTTCTACTTTGTTTCTCAGCAACAGCCATGGAAGCAGAGTGGACAGAGAAGGCCAGCGCTGCTCATGACCATGCTGTAAAACCCCTGGCACAAAACAGGAGGAGATCCACGGAGACCCCAGAGGCAGTGCCATGTCAACGTTGTTCGGCAACAAGAGCTTTCTCTTTGTATGTTCTAAGATTTAAATGTCTTCTCAGATTTTATTGGGTTTTCATGCCAAATCCCCTTTTTTTAATCAAAGTGGGAAGATGTTTCAATCCGAGTAGTTCCTGCTGCATTGTGCCCAAGACCTGTTGACTGAACACCAAGACCTCATCAGCAACCAAACAATGGCTCTGTGACGCACAACCAATGGACACAGAGCTAGTTTGAAGAGAACGGATGCCACCTGGGTTGCCTAGCGAGGCAACAGATAAAGCCAGGGGCTGAGACACAGCAGCTGCAGCAACTCAAGCATCACTGTGAGGCAGCTGGTTGGGACTTTTCAATGCCACATTATATGTTTGTTATATTTCATAGTAAAATATACTTATGAGTCTGCAGCCATGTTCCTAGCTATGTCAGACAAAAAGGCAGGGCTGAGTTTAGTCTGGAGTTATCACATAAAGATTGCCTCCATGTCCTCAGCAGCTATTCCTCTGTGTCCATGAATAATGGTTTGGCTAGATCAGGGGTGGGCAATCATTTTGACTCGCGGGCCACAATAGGTTTTAAAATTTGACAGAGGGGCCGGACCGAGAACAGATGGACGAAGTATTTGTGTGAGCTAATATAAATGACACATGAAAGCTATTGCATTAAAGGATTTGGCCTTTTAAAGGTAGCATTACAGGGATTAGGTCAAATGAATGAGGTTTAATTATAATACAATTTTATTTAATGATATAATTTGGACAAGTTTGGCGGGCCGGATTAAAAAGACCAACGGGCCGCATATGGCCCCCGGGCCTGGGTTTGCCCATGCCTGGGCTAGATTTAATGAATGAATGAATATACTTATTAGATAGAATGTTAGAGTACAAGTACAGTCACACAGAAGCATGTATTACAGTACAGTACAGTACAAGTCAAACATCCTGTCTAAGAGGAGCATTTCAAAAAAGCCCTTGCGGTCTTGTTTCCGTTGAAAGTCCTTCGTACATAAATCATCCACAATTTTAGTTTTCTCTTAAGCAACAATTTGTGTGTTTTTAGTTGTTTTTTTTTACCTATAGATTTTATATTCATCCAAGTCTCTTTGTTTGGTGGGATTATGCAAAAACTAATAAACTGATTTGCATGAAACTTGATGGGAGGATGGGCCTCGGTTTAATTTAACTATTTTATAAAGTAAATACAAGAAAATCAAACCAAAATTATTACTATAAAAAGGAAAATACATCATCAAAATAGTTAAACCTACCCTATAGGAGTGTGTTAATTGTTTAGCCTCTGATAAATTATCTTTACAGCCAAGAACACTAGGTGGCAGCAGTGCAGCGAATGAGCCCTAAAAACAGCACGAAGAAGAACAAACGGAAGCGAGCAGTCCATACTGCCGGAAATAATAAAGAAGAAGAAGAAACGGAAGCGGGCAGTGATTGTGACAGTTTCGAGGTAATGCCTGAGCTCACTTTGACATTACAATTCAAACATTTTGTTTTTTTACGCCCGACGTCACTTTAAAACCAAGAAAATTGAGTAATGATAAATATGCCAAAGGAGTGAATATTGCTGGATTTTGTGACGTTACACAGTACAGTAGCGGCTAGCAGCTAATGTTTACATCAGAACGGCACAGAACACAATCTCTG
This sequence comes from Brachionichthys hirsutus, assembly GCF_040956055.1. Lineage (NCBI taxonomy): Eukaryota > Metazoa > Chordata > Actinopteri > Lophiiformes > Brachionichthyidae > Brachionichthys > Brachionichthys hirsutus. Next base: position 35,648 of record NW_027180520.1, on the reverse strand, counting down.
CAGCCCAGCTCCAGTTTAGCGTTCATTAACATGCAAGTGTTGAATGTACTTTACCCCCCCCCCCCCCCCCCCCAGTTTTATTTAGTGACTTATATTGCACTTAGCAAAAATGTTCAGTGTCGTCACGTTTGCATGAAAGATTTCCCAGCTGCAGAGGCGGCTGTTATACATGTCTTATTAACAATAGTCAGTTATTGGACGTTTGCTTATTTATAATTTTTTTGCTCTCTTTGTTCACCTTTCAGTGAACTCCATGATCCAGCTAAGAACCTCGGAAGAAGAACAAAGGAGTTTTGAAATCTCCCAGCTCAGACAGGCGGCGCTACAAAACGATGACAGACTCCTTAATGAGATGCTTCGTCAAGAAATCTACAAGAAGGTCATAAACTGCCGAAGCGGCTGGGGCAACGCAGGGACGTCTCTCCACGCTGCGGTGTCCACCGGCCATCTCAGCTGCCTCCAGGTCCTGCTAGCCCACGGAGCGCTGGTGGACTGTGTGGATGTCAAAGCCCAGACGCCTCTATTCATAGCCGTTCGTGGGAAATACCTGGAATGTGTCTTAGCGCTACTTAGAGTCGGCGCTAACCCCGACGGGAGCTCGTCCAATAACTGCTCCCCCGTTCTCACCGCTGCAAGGGAGGGTGACGTGGAGATATTAGAGGAGCTGCTTCAACACGGCGCAGAAGTGAACTCCCGCTCCAAAGTCTTGCTCTGGACGTCCAGCGCGAGGGTGTCCAGCGGGCCGCTTTACCTGGCTGCCGTTTACGGACACATAGAGTGTTTCAAGCTGCTGCTTCTCCACGGGGCAGACCCGGATTACAACTGCACCGAGGCGAAGCTCCTGAGTAACATCAAGCAGCCCAAAACCGTACTTGAAATGTGCCTCAGGCACGGCTGCGGCGTGGAGTACGTCCAGCTTCTGATCGACTTCGGCGCAAACGTCTACCTCCCCACGCTGATCATCGAGAAGTCCACCAAGCAGAACGAGGCCGTGGAGCTGCTTCTGGAGGAGCGAGGTATGGAGCCCGTTAGCCACGTGTTGTCCTCAAGCTGGATAACAAGCGACCGTGCATAACAAATAAAGTTACATATAGATACAAATGTAGAAAAGTATTTATAAAAATGAATTAATAGCATCAAATCAAATTTAACTCGTATTTTTCACATATTTGGTACCAAATGATGTGATTATACCCGGGAACCTTTTGTATGGAGCCGTGTCTCATTTCCAAAAGACCATATTCTGACATTCTCGCAAGGTTTCCCTCCTTCCTCTGGATGGTCAGACAGAAAAGCCTAAGCGTCTCTTCTGCAAGTGAATAAAAAATAAAAATCAGCTTGTGATGAGCCGGATCGAGAATGCGTTTAGCTTTGTGCGCTGCTACTTACCGGACACGATGGCTGCTTTTCTAGATGGCTCGAATCGATCATTGAATTACAGTTGACACAATCAAATGTTTGACATTTGTATTGATAAACACCAAAGAAATCCCCTCCTGCAGGAATTCTCTGACGTCTCTCTGCCCTGCTGTTTAGGACTGCATTTTGTGAACATGTTAAATTCTCCAATGACCGCTTTGGAGATATTTCCTTCTGTTAAATCCAATCAGTAATCTGCATCTGAACCGAAATTAGAATCGGCTCTTTCATTATTTTGAACGATCAAAATGGCAATAATGAAACTGTTCCTATCATCTTCAGGAAACCCAAAGGCCTTGACTTCCCAGTGCCGACTCGCTGTCCGAAAGCACTTCAGAAAGATCAACAGGATCCATTGTATCGACCAGCTGGAAATGCCAACGCGCCTCCTTAACTTCCTACAGCACAAGCCTGTGGAACTCCCCGTCCTGTAGCTCCCACATGTTATATGAACTACAGCGAGTCTGATTGACAGACAGGCTACCTTCAGGGTTTAATGACTGTCTGTGTATGTGCTGTTCTAAGACTGTCCATTCAGCGAAAGCAGTAAATGTGTTGAAGTGGTGTGGACCTGTGTTTTATTGTTAGTACTTAACCGAGGGCTGTCTGTGAGGGAAACACTTTAGTCTTCTGTTGCTTACAGATTAGTGGATCAGAACCAGAACACATGAAGCTCCAGACAAAGAACGGTCTGAAATGTCTACAAATATTACATTTTAACATTAAAACCAATTTATGGATTCAAAAATCAGTTAAAAATCAACTCTAATTTCATTTCACATGTCATGATTGGTGTATAAAGATACCAAGAACAATTTAGAACCTTCTGGTGATGGTCCAGTAAATCCAATTATGATGCGAGTGAGCTGCTTGGTGGAGGTTTGTGCTCTCCGAGTGCTTTTCATTGTGTGCCTACAGCCGGAGAAGCCGTTCTGTGATGCTTAAGAGCTTTCATTTTAGCCAAATGCTAACCAGGACAAATCTAACAATGTTAAAAAGGTAACAGCACATCAGGCACAAGCCAGTCGGGTTCATCCACTGGGGACTATTAAAAGTACTACTAAAAGTATCAAGAAACATCAGAGATGTTTGTTTAACATCTGTAAGTAAATACTCTTAGCTGATAAAAAACGATGCCCACTTTATAAATCACAACATAAATACAACTGAGGATCATTTGGTTGTTTAATTATATAAATACTCGACATTATACAGCTTGAATCTTATCTGCATTTCAATCATTCGACAAAGTCAACAACATTCTTCCAGTTTCTGCCCTAACAACACGAAGGCACTAAATCTGTCTGGACAATCACTTGGACAGATTTCTTTTTGAAGAAGATTAACAAGAAAAATATGCCTGGAATGAGTGGATCTAACAAAAGCAACATTTGTAGATTCGTCACTGTAATTGTAGCATGATGTGAGACGGTGCAAAAGTCAGAAATGTTTTTGTAAAAATAAAGAAAATCTAAATCCTGTCAAGGATTTACTTCATTAAGTAATAAAATGAAGGGGGGGGGACTTCAAGCATGAAAATAAAGGACAACGAACAACTCCTCAGCTTCATTCATTCTCACAAAGCATTCTGCAAAAAAAGGTTCTGCGTTTTATTTGCGAAATTCAAGTAGCAACATTTCAAACAAAAATTAATAAACAGTGTTTCAGTTTAAAATAAAGAAAAGCCCATTTCATTTGGTCCCCTTTTTAAAAGCACTGGATGACATCACCGCTGCTGGTTCTGCTGCTGCGGTGACCTCAGCCCAGCCCTACATCGAGTGACATCATCACAATGAAGCCCAGGATGGCCGTCCAGGAGGCCAGCTTCCCGTTCCCACTGGTGGACACAGAGACACACGATGGACTCCCGTTTCACTCCTTAATACGTCTGTAATAAAGATCTGCCCTCTTCGTTCTCACCTGACTTGAGCCTCAGGTATGATGTCATCCACAACCACGTAGACCATCGCCCCGGCAGCGAACGCCAACGCGTACGGCAAAAGAGGTTCCGCCAAGACGACGGCAGAGGCGCCGAGCAGCCCAGCAACCGGTTCTACCATGCCGCTCAGCTGGCCGTACCTAAGGGAACGCACGGTGAGAAGATCTGCTAAAAGGCGTGCATCTACCGGGCTGCCTGACGCACGCCCTCACCAGAAGGCCGTCCACGCCGACAGCCCTGAACCTCGGAGCGGCAGGCTCACTGCCAAACCTTCTGGGAAATTCTGGATCCCGATACCGATGGCCAGATTTCTGAGAGGGAACAAAAGCACAAAATGTGTGAGCCCACATCACATTTTGTTTTGTTGTTTCTTCTCCATATTGACAGATTGCAGCGGTTTACCGTTACGAGATGCGTCTGCTTTTACGTATCATCGAAAATATAACAAGACATGCAATTCAGAAATCAGTAGAATGTTAAAAGTTAAAGAAAACATATTCAGCTATAATAGGTGTTTGAGCTGAACATGAAACGTCTGAACATTATCATGCACAAAAAGGCTGACGTGGTGATTTAAATTGAGCATGTTAATATAAAATAAGATAAACCTTCATTGATCGCCAGAGGGAAAACTGAATTGAATTAGAAACCATGACTTAACTATCGGTAACTATCTAACTAGTTAGTTCTAGTTTTAAAGATGCCACTAAAATACACAGAGCACAACTGAATGATGTCATAGATTTACACTGCAAAGATATTGGATAATCAATATGTTGAAGTTAAAACTCATCACAAAGACAGGTCAGGTGACACACGAAGTAGTGCTCTTTTTCCCCCTTATTATATATTGTGCACTTATTCAACATTTTGGGCCGTGGTGCAAATCAGTGAAGACTTCTTCATGGAAATGTTTAAGTTGTTGGATTTTTGCATCAGTGCTACAAAGCTGTGTTCCATGATTTTTCTCAGTTAGCAGGACAATCGAAATGCCCCAACTACGCCTCTCTCTGTGTGCAGTGGCATAATCTATCCACTAGATGTCACAGCAGAGCAGTACCCTGGAGAAAGTCCACTGTTGTGACCCCCCCACCCCCAAATGGACAGCCCTGTTGCCATGGAAGTGGCAAACTTGTCAGATTTAGCAGAATGGATTCTTGCTCCTGAGGCTATATGGCACCGTTTCATGGCACTGTTTTATTCCCCCCCCCCCGCCGCCAATTTAGAAAACAAATAATAAAGCTTGTTCCCTCGAGATGCAGATAACAGCTGCTTTGTTCTGACTAAAGAGCTGCCACCAATCACGTCGCGGTCTCTAGTCACACTGCAGACAGTAGATGTCAGGAGTACACAACACCGGACCGATGCATTCTGCTACTTCAACTACGTCAAAATCATCCTGCTGGGACTTATAATTTTATATCCAGCTGTGATGCTGCAGAGAATGTCTGCATTTTCCCATATTTAATAACGAAATGGAATACTTTATTAGCGATTAGCCCCTTTCTTCCCTACTTCTCTGCATATAAAGGTTGCAGTCTGGATAAATGATATTCAGTGTATGTAAAATATATCTATGTTTGCCTTGAGACCATTCTTACCTGGCGCTTTCAAAAGTCGCAGATGAAGTCTTTCCTACGGCCCCGAATCCAACGCCCACAGCCAAGCCCTCTGAGGATAAAAACAAACAACAACAACAACAACAAAACAGACGGATAATACTTGTTAGTGCATCATGTGTTTCTGAATTTAAAGCACTCTGAAAAAGAAAGATTCAGAGATCTGGACAAGACGGAACATCAAGGGTTAACAAATAGTAGGTAAATGATTGGAAACATCAAGTGGGGAGACATAATAAAAGAAAACCCCGCTATGAGCCTGTGGTTTAGCGCAGAGCGTTCTCTCAGAAAGAACGCAGCGATCTACTAACGGTCCACGAGGGCGACTCTCGAGGAGGGACTGCTTTGGTGTCTTATCTTCAAAATATTTTCTCTGATGAAATTGTTGAGGCTTCATTGCCTTATTATTTTAACATTTACACAACTGCTGATGGATAATGGAGTTAAAGGTGGAGGGTTCTACTGCAGTCCAACGAGAGGATGTCTTTCCACAGTTGTGGCCGCTTCTCCCAGTCCTATCTGCATTCCCTGCACACCCCCCAGCAGCATCCCTCGCCTCTGTTGTCCCATTTGCCTGAATTGAAATAGCTGCCGTGTGCATTTAGAGTAAACACAATTTAAATTGAAGAAGAAAAGGACACTGCTTGATGTATCAGTGTGAATGTGTTTGCGTGCAGATCAGTTTACCGTTTTGCATTTTGTACAACGGAGGCAGAGACACTTCACGGTGAGTACCGAACAACCACAGCGCGCTACTCCGCTAAACCATGCTAATCTAAAGCGTTGCTCCTGATGGCTGACCAGAGCGCTGAACCCACGGAACAAACCCGGAAACATCAGAAGAAATGATCTCAAAGTTTCCCGAATGAGGTGCACGTTATGGTTTGGTTTACTTTCTCCCGATTTGAACGCAGGTTTGGTATCACATTCAATCACGAACGCAAGGCTGCAGAGCTGAGATCAAGACGCACGACTCCGAAGGGCCAATGACGGAAAGTGAGGCACAGTATTCCGGAAACAAAACCAAGCACAAGAAGGAATACAACACAATACACTCTAGAATACATTTCAGTATATTAATAAGTCAAAGTGTGGGCCCATTTGATCTTTTCATTACAGGCCACTGGAAACCATCTGAAACGCTGGAATGTCAGCAGTGAAAAAACCCGCGGGCTGATTTTGAATAAAACATAAGATGAGAGCGTTCCATTGGTTGGTGCTGATAGTAAGGGGCGCAGGGCAGACGAGGAGTTCAGCACTTAGCTGACATAAAAGATACGAGGCCACAACAACAACACGCTCCAAGTGTGGTATCTCACACTGATTTTTGTACAGTGCTCTAGTAGGAAAAAAAATAATGTTACCCTTTGGATCAAGCGCAAGACGTTTATTCCAGTAGCAGCTCAGCTGTAACGCCGGCCGGTGCACAGCTGGAGTTGTGGAGCATTTTGTACGACCCACTAGCTCAAGGTTTTTGTTCCAAAACGGAGCCCAGAACTCGTAGGGGAGCGCTAAAAGCCCCCTCGCCTGGCAGATTTGACTGACGAGACTCGTGTTTTAGGGTCTTTGCAGCCTCTCATGGCCGCTGAATGAAATCTTCATGGCTTGTTATTGTGTTCAGGAAAGCAGAGAGAATAGCTGCATTCCACAGCCAGGAAACAGAGTTGATGTGACTTCAGTGTCCAGAAATCCCAGAATACTTTTTCAAATATAGATTTGTTTCCTTTCTTCTTTTTACAGCATTCTATGGTCTTATTTTCAGGGCCTTGAGTTTCTTTTACCGCTAATAATCTCAGAACATTTAATCTCCTTTCCAGTTCACGTCAGCCTTCTGACAGGAACGAGCTCATTCAACCGGCTTTCATGATGCCCAGGTCTGCACAAGGCCTGAAGATTTGGATGGTCGCCCTCGTGAGCCTGTGAAGGTCAGGATTACCTGAACCAACTCTTCTCTGTGAAGATACCTAGAGATGTTTACAATATTGTCCGAGAAGCGTCAAGGCAGCATTCAAATACAAACCAGATCAGATAATAATAAAGTGCAATAATGGTTGTGTTATTCAATGGTGGGATGAGACTGAAAACGGTGCGACTCACACCCTCCAGATCCTGTTAGACAATGCAGTTCGTCAATATGGTTCAAGTCTAAATGAGGAAATAATTTTAGAATATACAACAGGCATAGCCTTAATTGCAAATATGCTGCCGTGATATTTTATACAGTGGACTATGCAAATATCAGATTTGAGAACAGAGTCATAGCATTTTTGCCGCCGTTGGTTTGTCGGTCTGTCTGTTAGCAAGATAACTCAAAAGGTTTTGGATAACATTTTCAGGACGTGTTGAGAATCTTGCTTTATTGACGATTGATCAGCATGCCCAGAATCCACATTAAAATCAATTAAAAACTTCTCTGGCTCAATCAGACCTGGGATGTTGTGGATGGTGATCGCGAGGATGAGGAGAAGAATTCGCCGCCAGCTGCTTCCTGCCATTTCAGCCTCCGTTTGTTGTTTACTTCCCGTTTCCTGGCCGTCTGAGTTCCCTGACTGAGGCCCTTTCCTCCTCTGGTACACATCTCCATTCTCTACTTTATCTGAATTAATAAAACAGAAAAACAAAAAGACGTGCAAAAATGAGTCAACATTTAAACACACAGACATCAATATTTCCTTTAAATCTAGACACCAGTATTCCATCCTTGATGCCAACTCCGGGGATTTGTAGGTTACAAATCTCTCCAAACATCGTTCCTGCTTTTAATTCCCATCTGACTAGGTGAGACACTTCAACAGACCTGCCCCCTTACAAGATAGTCCTGTTAACTTAGTAGATATTAAATCATTTTTAGTTATTTTAACAGTTTCCCCTGCTCTGTTTTTCAATCCATTTATGATTTCCCCCCTCCAAATAGTTTATATACGGTAAGCAAAAAATGAACTAAAACTAAAAGTGAATCGAACAGGCCTCCGTGGGGACATGCACAGCAATGAGAGCCTTTCTTGCTCATATGTAAGCATCAAGGATCTTCACTGTTCTGCACTGGATCCAGAAGGCATACAAAATACAAGCATCGCGAGTTTGGTGAGGCAGAACGATGGAGCCAGAAGGAAGTGATAACAGCAGGTTTTTAGTCCTGGGAAAGAGGGCGGCCGGTGATAACAAGTCCCAAGAGGAGACTCCGGTAAATATAAACACTCAGCACTGCAAAAATGAGGCTCATCAAGACCTGCTGCTTGAACGTCACTCAAACAGAATGCTGAAAAGGCGTGTCGTTCAAGCCTCATGCAAAGAGAACCCTCTCTTCAATCGCCTGAGTTCCAGGTGCACAAGGAAGACTTTCTGGATTAAATGGATCAAAAAGAAAATCAACAGACAAAACGGTTTGTTACAGGAGTAACTAGGTTTATGCATTTCTAATTAAAACGACGTCCATGATGGTTTTATTTGCAGCTGGAGCGGCTCAGTGCTACAATTATCAATGAAAATGAAAGTCGCTCTGGGTATGCCCCATCATCAATACAAATCTTAGAAATGCAATCTCCTTTAATGACAGAAAGACAAACTTAATGGCTCAAGACAATATAATTAGCACAAATCCCCCGCTGAAGGTTGCAGGCGATTTCACACCTGATTGGCACTAAAAATAAACATGCTGTTACTTTAAGTCTGATCTAATCTCTGCTTTTTGCGGACGATGTTGTCCAGTTGGCCTCATGGAGCCTAGACTCCAGTCGTATCGGTCTGTCTACATTCCTACTCTGACATCTGGTCATGAGCTCTCTTCAATCGCCCGAGTTCCAGGCGCCTCGGGGAAGACCGAGGACACGTTGGAGAGACTATGTCTCTCGGCTGTCCTGGGAACGCCTCAAGATCCCCCCCCCTGGAATAGCTGGAGGTGTTGGGGAGAGGGAAGTCTGGAACTCCCTGCTGACACTGTTGCCTCCGCGACCCGGCCCCGGATACACGGTGGAAGATGGATGGATGTTAGTTATGTTTTTACTATTTAGTCGGTTTTTATTGTTGTATTTTTCCACAGCCTCCACTTTTAGCTGAGAGTATGTATATAAGATGTGTGCTAAGGGAAAACTGTTTGCTGATTGATCTGCATTTCAATCAATCAAAGACTAGGACAAAATAAGCGTGCATTTGTGGGGTCTTAAATCTGGAATTTAGTTCCACCCACCTTCATGTCTGCAAACCGCACACTCTGCTTCTCGTACACTTGGTGACTCAGTCTCTTTAGCGCCGCCTGATCTCTGCTCTACAGCCAAGGAATCAGATCTACACTCACCTACCTCCGTTTTCTCTGCATGCTGATTGGACCCCCAGTAAAACTCCTTCAGCTCTCTGTGGCACAGACCAATTTGTCTTTACACTCCACTGCCTCTCAGTAATCACACTCCTTCTCCTCTCCTTCATCGAAGCCACATATCACCTACACAGCTCCGTCTTCACTCTCTACAGCCCAACCTTGACCGAAACCTTATAATGCAAGATATAATTATACTAATTATTAGAGTTAAAGAAACAGTGAGAAAACACAAAGCAATGTTGGTTTTGAGTCTGTGTGGGAGATGAATGGGGCCTGGTCAAATGATATTAATGCCCATTTTCTTGCCAACGTGAAATATGACAGCATTTTTGTTTTTAGCGCCATACTTCCAGTGAAGTAAAATGTCCCAATCATTAAGCAGCTGTTTGTAGTTGTGTATTTTCACATGTTGCACTACTCATATGTCCAATGTCACCTGGCGTTTGCCTGCCATTCTGCATTGCATCAGGTATGCGAGTGTTACTGTCTCACACTGACACATGCCAACGTTAACACCAAACTCACAGAGCCTCAATCCCAATCTGTTATCTTTCATCACCTCAGCAACATCGTCTCAACAATCATTTTAACAGAGAGTGACTATTAAAGTACCAGCTGTAGTTACCTTGACAACCAGAACAACACTGAAACAAACAAGCACTGAATTAGAAAAGTGAAAATATTTCAGGTGCCCTGACAGTTTCAAGAGGGCCGATGACGGCGGATGATTCTTGTTATTTTTACAGGAATCAGATTATTTTTTCTTTAAACTGGTCTAAAAAGAGTCACTTTCCAGCTAATCCATATGAATGCAAGCTGGCTGTTTGGTGAAAGGCAGCGAATACCATTTGTCATTCACATTTCAGGCTATTTGAACAACATTCAGACAACATGAACTGAAACAGTGATCTCAGAGATGACCATGAAAAAGCTGCAGAATTACACACACACACAAACGTACAGAAGGAATGCCGGAGAAACGCTGCACGTCTGTATTTTTCATATTTCTTTGCTTTCTTTTAGTTGCGGCAGCGCCTCACTGTTCGCCAGTAACCCCGACCATTCATTACCAGCCACCCGGGAGCTGCCAACTATAACAGGACCAGTCTGGTATTTGTGTCTGAGCAGCCACAATTGAGGTTAAAGTTGATTCTCGGAGCAGAATTCTGTGAGGTTTCACAGCTCAGATACGCATTTTAAATCTCTTGAGAATGATATTTCTACCAAATTTAATATTTTGCAATATTCACTTTCTGAAGTGGTTCCTCCAGCGCTTTGTTAGCTTTTCACCTCTATTTTCACACAAACATATTTTAGCAGCTTGGAAAAGATCTAATCTGCTAATAGTGAGAGTAAAACAGAGGTGGAGGATGGAAAGAGCCCCAAATATCATTTATTGTTCTTTATGCTTCACCTCTGAATTATTTGAGGAGTGACGGATTCATGGTTTTGAGCTGTAATATTTTGACTGGTACGGCTGCCAATCAAACGTTTACAATTGTAACATGGCTTCCTTTGACCATTGCGGGATTATGCAGGATTGTAGAGAGAGAGTTGTTCACATCAAGTAGCTGTTTGAATATAACTGAAACAGGCAAGAAGGGTTCAAACCCCACCTGTGTGGAGTTTGTACGTTCTCCCCGTGTCTGCGTGTGTTTTCTCCGGGATCTCAGTTTTCCTCCCTCCTCAAAATTCATGCAATTTAGGTGAATTGGGCACCCTAAATTGTCCGTAGTGTGTTGGTGTGCGCGTGAGTGCACGTCTCGGTGTGGCCCCATGATGCGCCGGCGACATGTTCGGGGTGTACCCCGCCTCTCGCCCCTAAGTGAGCCGGGCTGCAGCAACACCTGTGACATGCAAGGCGGAAGAGCAGCTGGGGGACGAGACAATCGTCTCATCTAAGAAAACGGATAATGGGACGGTTTGAAAAAAGAAAACAGCCACAGACAGCATTAATAATTTGCTGTGACTCACGTAAAGATTGATAGCCACACAGATAATGTGTGAGAATCATTGCAATAAATTCATTTTTCATTTAAAAAAAAAGAGCGTTCCTCAGATAAAACCTTCAGAGAACATTGTGTGAGATATCGCTTTCATTTTGCAGTGGAACAATCAAAAGAAAGGAAAGGAGTTAACTTGACAACTTAAATTTGGCTCAACAAAATTAAGTAATACATTAAATTCATTGTTTCCTTACAGCATCAGAGACAATAGAGAAAATTAAACAAGTAAATAATGGTGATACTAATGATTTGTCTTAATGACAATCAATTAACGTGAACATGAGCACCCATTGAAAGAGCTTAACATCTTTGTGTTTCTCCTAATCACTGTAGAAGCAAAACAAAAATATGAAGGCTGAGATTAATGAATAACACCTGACAAACCCCATTTCCTGTGGTTAGTCAGGCGATGGGTGCTACTAATTGCTGTCGTTATTAGCAGCAGAGAGGCTAATAGTCCATTTCAGGTCCTGGACAGAGCTGCTCCAGAAATGACAGGGAACACAGGCTGCATCCAGACTGGGCTGGATACAATCAACGCAGGCTTGCGAATTTCTTCACTTGTGGGTTGGTCATAAAATCATAATCTTCCATGATCTTAACTCCTAAAGTCCATGTGCAAATTGAACCTGAACCATTTAAATCAAAATTATTCATTGTGTATTTAAATTTGAAAGTGCATACTTATCGATTGACTTGATGACCTCATTAATTAAAGTCATGGTCTGAGATGGGTGTGACCGAGGCCCATTTATCCAATTAAAACACAGGCTGAGGCAACAATTCCATTAAATTCCGCAAGACTTCTTACCTCCCAAGGAGGCTATGATTTTGACAGGGTTTGTCTTTTTGTTTTTTAGCAGGATTACAGGAAAACTGCTGGATGGAGCTTTGCTTTAGATCCCATTCAATTTTGAGAGTGATCCGGATACCCATCTGGACACAAGAAAATAACAAATATCTGAATTTCCAATTACATATAATGGAGCCTCTACAAAAAATAATAATAATTTTGTAATAAATGCATTCAGTTCACTCACCAAAAATCACAGCCATAAAGGGGTCCGATATGCACTGAGGTTAATTCTTTGCATTTAAGTCATTATCATGTACGTTACACCAAAGCAACAATTTAAGAAAGCATTACTTACAGCTGATCAATGGTCCTGTAATGACCAATTAAATGTTTGTCCTGTTTTCTGGATGCTCTCTTGGGAGATGGTTTTGATGAAGAATACTTGAATGTAAAGTTTGTTGAGGTAATTGTATAAAGATTCAACTGCTATACTCTATACATGCTATAATTTATGCCCATTGTGAAGTGAAACAGAGTGCAGGTGTGACAGACTAGCAGCGTTTCAGAGAGTGACAGCATGTGAATGAGAGACAGAGTTACTGTTGCCAGGCAGATATATAACCCTGACAGGGATACCATGACAGTGAGAAAGCGTGCACGCACACACACTAACTGTATCATAACAAGAGCATAGACACTTTTCTTGTTTAGGCTAATTGTATTAGCCAGGAATTAGTAGTAGAATTACATTACAACAACTATTACAACAACATGCACGTGAGATTGTTAATCCTATAATCCTTAAAAACTACAAGTCCAAGTATGCACTGTACAATATCAGAACTACAACTAGAACACACTGCAACAATTAATTGTTATGTAAAACCAGAAACACACATTGTAACTTAAATTGAGGAAGTGTGCAGTTTAAGATCGGGTAAGAAACGAGATGATATATCTTTGAGACTGTTGGCAAATCATAGTCTGTCCTTTAAAATGACCCTCCTCGCTGTCCAAAAGCAGTAGCAGAAAGTTGAAACGGAACCGCGTGTGACGATGCTGCACATGCTTTGTTGAATGTAAATCAAATCAAACGTTTTAGTTTGTTAGTTTAGTTTAAACCGTACATGTGTACAGTTGAAAATACCGATTGAGAATCACCTTTCTCAACTTGAACAAAAAGCTGAGCTACTCAGATGTGTACTCGATGCACTGCTTGTGTTGTTGCACGTCATTAGAAAATGTCTCGACTTCGTCTGAAGATGATGAAGGTCATGAAAAGGAACTTGATGTTTGAAGACCCGAGCACAGTAAAAAACCAGAGAGAAAAGCAGATGAAGCGTAACAGTGTGGGACACATCAGTTAGGTTTATGGCCATGAATCCTGGACACCGCAGTAAACAGCAATCTTAGGTTTGTTAAAAACATTTCCTTTTGTCATTGGAAAAGAATTATTGTTCCACAGTGCTCTGGTAATTTGCAGTATATTCCTGCCCACCTGTCATCATTTCTGTTTACCTCCTCATCTCTTAGTCTCAGTTTTTAGCCACTATAAATAAAAATGCACATTATGCAAAACGCAAATTATATGAGTCAGTAACATAAAGAAAAGAAAAGAAAACCAGACTCGCATAAATAGCTTTGGTGCAATTGTCTTTTCTTTTCTGTGTGTCATTATCAACCGTTAAATTGAATGTTATTCTATAAAGAAAAAACTACCGGGACTTGGTATTTGATTGCTCGTCAAAGTTGAGTGGGAAGCATTGCTGGATAAAATAGACCTTCACACTGCAGAGATGTTCATCAGTGTTTCCAACTGGTCTTACCGATAGCTACTTAACTCCTTATCTGATAACAAACACTTTCCAAGAATAATGTCCTTTACGACATACAATGACATAGTTAAAGATGCATGCGAGTTTGACGGCAAGGTCATCAGGTCTACTCTCAATACTCTATGTTTTGTTGCGTTGTATCTACAATGTAAACACCTGACAGTATGCCAACTAATAAAAGCAATTGAAACACCTGACTCAAGACAGTATCGTGCAATTAGCAGGCAAAAATAAATAAAAATACAGCTAATTAGCAAGTCAAAAGTGTGTACTGCACCCGAAAACGACGAACCCAAACGACGAAACCCATGTTGAAGTGAAGTATTGTGTTACACTAACTAGCACGTGGCCTGAGAATGCCGTTTGACTGCTTTGCTTTAAAAATAAATAGAAAAAAGAAATGTTTTTCTAATCTAAAAATGATGCCAGTATTATTCCATATCGTGTAAAGAATTATGTTCGTGTTATATTTTGTTTCATCAATCCTGCCTGCAGTATTCATTGTTTAGCATCACAGAAACCATACAAAACGACCAATATAAGGTTCCCCAAATGTGAACCATTGTTTTTCTGTTCTGCTAATTGCAAATCGACTCAAGTGAGCAGAAATAAGGAACGAACTGGATGTCGTATAAATGCAGCTTCTACGCAAACAGCTTTCCTTGATTATGTTCATTGGTGATTGGCCCATAACCAAAACTGCTGAAACTTTTACGAGACTAATTATTTTCTTCATCAAAGGTAACTGTGTTGTGATGCATCTCTGCAGCCGTAGAAAGAGAGCAGAGTAGATCTAATAAGCAAATATGCTTTAAGCAATAAGTCTCTGTGGACCTGGTGGGTTCTTATGTCAGACAGCCTGCTGAGAAAGGCTAAGCTCCGACAAGGGAGAGATTCTGTCAAATAATTACCTGCTGTGGTTTCTGATCCTTCCAAGCTTCACGAGATTGATACCAGAAAAATTAAACCGTGTACCGAAATGAAAACAATGCAGCCTCCATGTTTCTTCCAATCCGTTTGACAACCTGATAGAATAAATAATGTATAAATGAATAATAAAGGACAGCGGTACATTTGGTGAAATACTCTCACTCACTCAGACAGTATTGTGTGTAACCCAAAGGGTCTTACTCTATGGGGGGCAATTATTTCTCCATCTCTGCATCCTCTACAGATCAACAGCAAAGGAGGCAACAGTGTCCATTCTAAAAAAAATCCAATAAAAAGGTCCAGTAGAACTGGGATAGAACGCAGGACAGAGATTAGAGGAGCATGTCTGAACATCAGATGAAATTAAATGTCCTTTGATTGTTCCGTTTGCTGCTGAAGCTGCACTCGCTGGAACCAAGATACCGAATGGTCTCATTTGATCTTTGGAACAAAGGGAACAGATAGAACAGCGTGTTGGAATAACAACAGAAGAAGAAGAAGAAGAAAGTCTCGTGGGAAAGCTGTGGTGAGCTTCACAAACCAGCTTCAGTCTTCCAAGCAAGAGCTACTTCCAATAGCTTGCTAGCGGTGCCTTTCTTAATGGCACACACTTTAGGGGCTCTCTCCAAAATTGATACATTTTGAACAAGGGGTAGGCAGGTTGCCAGTTCATCCCAGCGCTAGCAAATAGAGACAAACTGCCAGTCCCTCTCCCACCTGTGGGCAATTTAGAGTCACCAATCGGTCTCTATTGCTTGTTTCGGACTGTGGGAGAAACATGCATGCATGTTCTTTAACGCATCGCTCATTAAGTTACACTGCAGTAGCACAGCTCATGAATAAAATGTTGATTTACAAATTGGTAATTAAAATTTCAGTTATAAATTGAGTGATACATTAAAGAGTGTTTCCTCTTGGCGTGCGTGTAGCTTTTAAAACATAGGTACACATCTCAAAATTAGACTAACTTTGGGCTTAGTAGATCAACATGTTAGAAAAAAAGACAATATGCAGCATCCACATTCATATACCACACATCTGTAGAACCCAAAGGGTGGGATTTATTGGCTTGTTTATTTTCTGTGATGACTTTTCAGCCTTTGGAAACAACAGGACATCTGAAAAATGGAATGATGACGAGCACAGGAGCAAAACGAGCAAAGAAGCTTCAGATTGAAAAAACGGACCAACCAGCAATGATGCATAAATTAAAGGTAGAGAAACCCCACGCACCAAAAACTAAACAAATAGCTGAAAGACATTGGAAGACAAATGGGCGTTGTGTAATGCTGTGTAATCTTACCACATATTAAAGAGATGTTTATCTGTGTTTGTGTCAAAGCTGAATTCCCCCATTCCCTTTATACGTAATATGCAAAAGGTGGAAACCAAATTGAAACTGAGCATTAGCTGTTCAACGACATTTTGAGAAACAAAGTCTTGCTAAGGCAATATGCCGACGGCCATCAGCGGAGGCGACATACCGACACATTCCTGTGCCATAGCAGGTCGTAGCAAATTATTGGTTGCCTGAAAGATGTCCAACATACATGCAGCATGTCAGATCCTGTCCCACAGACATGTCTTATGTTCAAGAGTAAAAATAGCCACCTGAAAACAAGCTTTTCTCATGATATCCCCTCAAAAGGTTGTCATCACTTTACACTTTAGTGAGTTTAACCTCATCAGTGTATTTATGCAAACTAGGTCAGAATACTTTACCAACAACCCACAAGCGTTTATCTCCCCCCCCCCCCCCCCAATTATAAATAATTACGTCACATCATCGAAAACCACCAGGCCTAGCCCTGCGTTGGTGTTGAGCTTTTAATAGAGTTGAGTAAAGTAGAGCTGTGCATTCGCATTACTCTGAACTTGTCATCCGCTTATTTCTCATCTCTCTTCTCCTTATAAAGAAGAAAAATGCTCAATATCCCAGTCTAGGTCTCGAACATCAGCACAGAGCCTCATAAATATTGCAAGCCGAGTTCAGAATAGTGAGCGCACTTTACAGAAATGCTATCAAGAGCACAAAGGCTTCCAAAGGCAGAACTGTTATGTCTAAGTTCTTGTAAATGTACGTGAAAGGTACAATTACTGTATCAAGTGTGTCCATACAGACCCCCCCCCCCACCACACACACACAAGCACTGTTCACCACCTCTGTAAATCAAGGTATTACTGTAATATGTGCAGGACTTGCATGTGGAATGTACTGTATAAGATGAGAGTCCCAAACCCAAGAGAAAACATTAAGGAGAGTTTCTCAACCGGTTTCCAGATTGGAACAGAAACCATAAATCGGAGAATTCCAGAAAATACAACCCATATTCCAAAAAAAGTTGAGACGCGTTAAAAGAGTCATTTCAAAATTGTACCTCTTCAATACAACAGTAAATGTAACCCAGTCCCTACTTTTTGGAAACATGCTGCATTGATCAAATTCAGAATGAACATTTGTAATTATTCATGAAGTCTCAACTCATTTAAAATTAGGGTCGTTATGTAAATAAATAGATTCAGCAGACGAAGAAATTAGGACAGTGAAAAGAAGCCATCAGAGTGCTCATCAATGCAGTCGATCCTGTGCCAAAAAAAATGCATGCAACACTGGATTAGATGCCAAATAGTGGGCCTATCACTGACTTCAGTGACGGTGCATGTCTATCCTGTATTTGTGTGGGTTTTAGGTGACCAGCAATCAGTTGATGTGGGTATATGAAAAGGAGGCTTGCCTGAAAGAGGTCCTGCTCTACCTATCCTGATGCTCATCTCCTCATCCACGAACTGGAACGATGGCTCCTCTGCCTTATCTTTGGGCAGCTTATACTCGCCGGGTAAAGCCAAGGCCACTTGGGCATCAGAACCTACACCCTGCAGATGACAGGAAAAGACAGAAATACAAATCAAGATCAAGTGCAGTCAGTTACGTCATCATAGTATAAATAGGGATTAAAGCAGCTTCCTTTGTTTTGAAACATATATGTGTTAACTCATTTAGTTTTTTCCGATAACGGTCACTTCCAATTGAAAAAAATTAATATTTTTTTTACACAAGAAATTCATTTTTAGTAAACTTTATTGTTTAGACGCTTTTGTGTTTATTTATAGAAACCAAGGATGCAGTCACATAATTATTTAATGTGCCAGCTTAAAACCAAAAGGCTGTTCAGTGGTCATTTTATGATTCCCAACTTTCTCTAAATCCGAGGAGGTTCTGCGGACAGTGGCAGGAGCGTTGGGATGGCCCAGGATGGAGCGCATCACCAAAGTCTCACATCAGTGCTTAAAATCGCCTCGTCTTGGTGCCGTGTGTGAAATCAGCACCGCCTCAAACGAGATTATTTTCAATACACGACCTCAAGAGCAGGTAATAAATCAAGACCCATCTGAAAGTCTTTGCCTCAGGTGATATGATTCAGCTTTATATTGCAAAGTAATACGTCTTAAGACGTAGATTAAAGTGGCAGGGTGAATTAATTGTTACATGAAATGTTTTAACATTAGGAGTTCTCTGAATATGCAAAAGCAAAGTGTGGTGGATCAAAACGTAATAAATAAATTACATTTTCACTTAATCAGTAATGCACTACATGTTTTTGGGAACTGGCAAATTGACACTTAATTGTGCGAAACAGAGACACGTGTGTCTGAAATTGCTTGCGGAGATAGAACTTTCAGTCAGCACTAGAGGCTCATTCAGTCAACCTCTTTCCTTTTCTCCGAGCAGGACTGAGTAAGTGGACAGGAACAATGGCGTGCCCATCTGCACCTTCTATTAGAGCGATAGAACAGCAATCAGTCATCCTAATCAGGCTGTTCATCGCCTGCTTTGTCATGCGAGACCGAGGAACATCAGTGAATTTGTCCAAATTGAATCATCAGCACGGCCAATGTTTGAGATGACTTTGGAAATGGAGAAAACGAATCGAGGACATCGGATTGGAGGATGAGAACTTTGTCAATACGAGGAGGCAATTTGAGATTACTTTGCAGAAATAATGGAAGCACTCTGCCGACAAGTTAAGCCTTTTATTTCAAAAGAATGGAGTCAATAAAATTTGATTTGCAGTGTTTTAACAGTTCATCTGTGTGATGGTTCAATACAGTAAAGTAAATTATGCCATGAAATTATACTTACAAAGAACACATGTTAGCTGAACATCTATGCCAAAGTACTTTCATGTACACTTGTATTTGTCCCTCATCCTAACACTGGATGGAACCAAATTCTTCCTTATTTTACAGATGAACCTGAACAAATATTCTCTTGGGTTTTTGACTGAAGTTACTCAGAAGTTTCTCGGACCACAGACGATGTGCATGCAGTGAAACCATTCCAACCCCTTTTTTTGGACCGCACATAGTTGACACAATCTATCGAGTACCACTGATGAAGATCAACCGGAGCTAAATACTAGAGGACAAGCCGCATTGCTTCATCTCTCCGCTGCCGCGCTGCTGTGACCTTTGCTTGTGATTCATGTGCATTAACACCTCCTGTATATGAAGAGTGAGCAATGAGCCATCACTCCTTTCTGCCATGACTGGTGCACAACTGGCAATCATACTGCTTTTATCTTTATTAAACTGCATACTCAGAGGTTCTTTCTGCATCTTCGTTGGTGGACATTCTAAATAACCTTTGTATTACACAAGATACACTTGCCATTGGCTCATATCCTCCTGCTCCTTGTTGAAGAAGGAAGAACCTGCCGATGTCGACAGTACAGAGCACCGGGACTGAATATGAAAGGGCTATAGTTATTTGATGTTCAACATGAGACATGTCTCGGTGGACCTGCCATAGATTGGCGAGGAAGTCAGAAGTTGAAATAGAAGGGAACTCAAAATGGCAACTGCCCCCAAAAACTTAGATTATTGACTTGGCACAGTCTGTTTGATCACGGAGGCCAACTTTCTCAAGCAGAACTAAACTTCCATGTACCGGTACATAATTTAGCAACCTGGACTGGCTGGATCAAAGTTAAAAAAGAAACTAGGTTGCAGCAGCAGGTTGGCAGTATGTGTAATGATTTTTTTAAGTCCGCATGCCAGCTCAGATGCTGAGATTTGCAATCAAAATGACCAACGGTGCTCATCTCTGTATCGATCCACAAAGATTTACGTGACTGGAGCAGAACAGATCAAAGAGTCATTACGGCAGAGGTTCATCTTCATCATATTGAGGGGATTCCAGTTCATTTCAGAGGCAATACTCAAGACATTGTTAATACTGAAGAAATATTTAAGAGCACGTCACATCCGCGGCAGAAATGGCCTCAATTAAAATACAGTAATATAAATACTCATATCAGGAAGATAGAAGATTGTCTTCTTTGGCTGCACTTCATATTCCTGCTCATACAGTTAACGCAAGCACACACACGTCCAATGAAGCCGTTCAACTGAAAGTAGGCATGTAATTATTGATCAACCCTGAACATGAAATTGTGTGTGTGTGTGTGTGTGTTGATGAGGATGTGCATACGAGCTGACATCCTGCTACATAAATGACCCCCGGTCTTGCACCCAGCTCCTAATTAATGAATTATTAAGTTGTCGTAGACTCAAGGATCAGCTTGGCATTAACAGCACCCAAGGCACACTTAGAAAACCACGCATCAATACGTGTGTAATAAGGCATGAATCCTGCTGACATTCGAGTGGGGATGGGGATAATGATAGCAAACTGATATTCTGTAACGCTTGGAGGGAAGATGAAAGCAACAAAATCAATTTTTGAGTGGGATATTTCTCCAGATTTAGGAGCGATTCCAAGATATAAAGGAATTGTAAGACATTTTGAGAAACGCGTCTATTTTAAATCAGCAGTTAGAAGAGAGTCTGGTGCAGACTCCTGCCAACAAGTATTGGAGAGTCCACATAAGAATCAATGCAAACAAAGAGTGTTCAAGGTGTCTCCGAGATTTCAGAACAAAAGCTACCAATGATCAATATTTTGATGTAAAATTCTGGAAAATAATATAATAAACTTGCAGAAAGAGGCAGCGTAGAACAAATTGAACGAAAAGTACAAATCAATGCTTGAGGCATTCTATTTCTAATGACATTTTTGTCAAGGATTTACATCTTATACTGACTTTTCAAGTTGCATTTTATACTAATTATAGCTGAAGCTTAATCATTACGAATCGTGATCTTTTAAATGCCATGGTTGCTTTGGCAACACCTTTTGGCGAGGGTGAAACCTGAGGACAACAACTGATTAATCTGTTAAATTCAGCAAAGCTAATTCGTGCTCTTTTAATCAGGAAGTCAGTTATTGTAATTGGTTCACTTCCCTATCTGATCAATTTGATTCTGCATCATTAATAAAAGGCAGTCCGCCCGGCCAGAGAGACACAAACAAATCAGTCTGTAAGGCAGATATCATGCGATGGTAGTAATGTAACGTCACTATCAGTCTCCTGTTTACTTCATGATGGGTAAGATGAGTGATGAGAAAATATCCACAAACACACATAGAATTTCTCTCTACACATGGACCTCATGTGATCTTTTTATATGATAAACTAGTCATTACATAGTTTAATATATGGATCAACTCACATACATTAAAGTCGCGTCAGAGTTTACTGTGACAGATGAAGTGGACCACACTCCGCCACATCGATAAACGTGACCGTGGCGTCCGTAAAGTGACTTGGCACGCCAGGACGTGGCGGTGTGGAGCTACGCATGCGTGATGGCAGCACAGAGAGCCGACTTACATCTTTGATGGCAAATTAATGACACCTAGAGAAGAGTGTTTCAGTCTTTTTACATGAATGTGTCCTTCACGGAACACAACGCGTGTGAGATCACTGCTCCCTTCTAAGCCTTGGCTCGATATAGCATCTTTCGTACCTGCATCAAGCCCTCGGTGAGTCTCTGGTGAATTGATTGAGCCACTGAGTCCTGCTGGACATGTCTGATTAAAGATAATGAGTTTCAGAGGACGGCTTGGAGCAAGTATCCCCTGAAGCTTTGATCTGATAATACCTTCCATCAATGCATCGCTAAGAGTCCTTGTGAGGAGAAAGACTGGGCGGATGAACCTCTGCCCTGTAGCGGTGTGTGCAGGCGTCTCACAGGAATGAAATCTGGCTTCCACCGTTGTTGAGTCGCACCGACGTAGCGGCGTGAAAAGCACTGCTTGCTAAGTTTTGATACTTGAATGGCACATCTTAGAATAAGCAGCCGACTGCAAGCGAGATAGCAATCCTTTCAGGAAGCCACTATGTTTCAATCTTCCAAATCCCTGGAAGCAATTGGTTCTGTATGAACAGGGTAACTGATTCACAGGAATAGCGCGAGAGCGAAAGAAATGTCAATCCTGACACATTTCAAGCCTGAAGCTCAATGTGAAGCGCAGGTGATAAGGAAGATGTCGGCTGTTTGACATCAGATGAACAGTAAAGGGATGGACAAAACGAGTCAGACTCGCATGATAGAGTAGGCAGAGCTCTTCTATAAATATCGTACTTCGACACTGGCGTAGTGACGAACTGATCCGCAGTCAGAACACAATATTCTGCCTGTTGAAAGTTCAGTGAAAAGGCTCTGAAGCCACTGGCAGTCTGGGGATCTCTGCTCTGATAACAAACGAGTTTATAGATTTCGGTGCCAGAGTTTACACTGCCTCTTTTTTTAATCTAGCCTCATAAACTAATGGTAGCGAGCGGATATTTCTGCAGACATCTTTTATATTTCCCACCGTACAATGAATTTTAATCTCCCTCGATAGTCATCATGGAACGTCAGTCAAATAAATCTGAATCTTGCCTGTATGGAAAAGTACGTGATTCATATGAACCAGCCCAACAATGCCTGGTTCTCCTTTCACTGCTCAACAGCTAGTTACTTGTCTGCCTAGTTGCGTTTCATTCCTCCTCCTGCTAAGAAACCACCCCATCAGTCCTTCAGTTCCCAGGAGAGCCACGCCACAGTCTGATCCATCAACCAATCATTGACTAATTCACCCCCCTTTCCACATCAAATTAAATTAAAATAGCCACTGTCGGAACTTGTGCTTGTGCCCCGCCTCTCATTTTGGAGGAAACAAAACAGACAGAACAGTTTCGTGGAGACGGAGTCTGTAGGGATCGTGGTTAGATTGACGACAACTTTATTTCTATTTTATCTGCCGAGCAAAGTCCTCATTTAGTTCGAGAACTTACAAAGACGATCATGTGATTGATCGGCTTTGAAAAGATCTGTGGAACCGAAATAAAAAATAACATTCTGATAATAAACTGAACATTTTGAGATTGAACCCGGCAATACTTCATCCACACTCGTATCAAGTTACACACTTAGTTTTCCTGTTTTGAATATAAACAATGATTACATGCGACCAGAGGGCGAGACAACCCCCAGTATTCAAGCAATCTACAGCACAAATGGGCAACAACAGAGTGGAAAATG
Organism: Brachionichthys hirsutus; assembly: GCF_040956055.1. Classification (NCBI taxonomy): domain Eukaryota; kingdom Metazoa; phylum Chordata; class Actinopteri; order Lophiiformes; family Brachionichthyidae; genus Brachionichthys; species Brachionichthys hirsutus. The sequence continues at coordinate 12,359 of NW_027180520.1, read as the reverse complement.
GCTTCCGCATGATGTTTCCATGGTAACATGGTTCCCTACAGACAACTCAGATAACAAGGGTTATGGACATTGCATCAACTTTACACACACACACACACACGCACCGTTAACATCTGAGTCAAGTGTTTTTATCTCTGAGCAGGGTTTCTCTCTGTCCGTCCATCTCTCAAACACTGCAATAAGCGTGTGCTCGCGCGCACACACACACACACACACACACACACACACACACACACACACCATCAACAGCCACCTGCACTGGGATTTGGGGCCAATGGGTTTGGGGGCTGACATTTCAAAGGAAAATTTATATTCAAAGGTAATACGGACAGAATCCAGTGCAGTAGGAAACACACACACACACACACACACACACACACACACCACCTCTTGCCACCCGATATTCAGCATGGGGAATGAGCTCTGTGTCCATGTGGTGAATAAATGAGGCGAAGACTGCTGCTGCTGGCTGCATGAATCACGGGGCTCCACGGAATCTTTGCTACCCGTGAAGTCAGTCAGGCTCTAACTGCTGGGATAAAACACACACAAACACACATACACACCAGGATCGATTTGATCAAAGTCAAAAGTCACATGTAAGGTGAATGTTTCATGCATGCCGGTTTTTGCTTCGGTTATCAAGAAGAAATTATGCAAAACATTCTCCTATAACAGGAGTGGGAAGTATTACAGAAAGGTCACTGGAGATAACATTTATCCGACCCTAATCCAGACCCAGATGCATTTCCAAAGGCATGCCGCGATAACATCTAGTCATTTTGCCGTTACAAGTGCAGATCTATAACCTGAAATCTGACCTTGAATGTATTTCAACATGAACTCTCGAGTCTTGCTTTGATTGAATCGTGTCATCCTTTAGGAATGTATTGATGGAAGATTGAATACATCCATCAAACACCTTTAGGACAGATATAACTCTTCCATCTCGTCATGCAATGTGAACTTAATGCCATATCGAGCCAGGGGCGAAATATAACATCAATATTTTATATTTATCATGGAGAAACAGATAAATATAAACAGTGTAGTGGGCTGAGAGTCTCACACACCCATATGTGTGCGCACTAATACATGTTTCCCAATAAACAAACACAGGACGCAGTCTGTGTGGTTGACATCTGAATAACACTTGTGCTGAGAGACCCAGATAGAACTTCACATAATAGTGTTACACATCAGGTGGAACCTCCTGTTGTGCTTCTTCACACATGCAACAACTGCACATCATAATTTAATAATACCGTCATACAGTCAATTGCTTTGATTTTCTCCTGATGATGCAGTGCCATGACATTAAGAGCACCAAATGCATTTAATGGGGAAAATGTTTCTAAATTGCCAACACATCGAGATGTGAGGCGAGAGGCCAATATTAAGGCATCGCCTGGATCAGCTCCTGCTGACGCACACCGTCACAGCGGCACTCTGGAATAGACAGGGATATTAAGGCACACGCACGGGAGTGCAAATGGCCTGGCTGCCGTCATCATCTTATTATAAAGTGAAGAACCACGCAAAGAACATGGTCAAATTTACAGCTTCACACAAACTTGTAAATATCACATTTTCACAAATTTGTATTTTGTGTGCTCAAAAATAAATGAACTGTTTTTGGTGTTAAGATGAAACTACAATGTCCTTTTCACAGATTGATGCTTTAAGGATATTTTAAATGGGCCGTATGCATGATTATATCTCAAATTAGGTTTTATATCAGTGGAAGACGAGTTGAAAATGATGAATGGCAATTAAAAAAATAAAAATAAATATGGATTAAATGATTAATAAGCTGCACTTGACCTGAAGTAAAAAAAAAAAGGAGAAAAAATAAACTACTTTCAGATCAATTCTGGAAAAAATAAAGATGAATGACTTCCTTTGCCACTGAACTGGCACATATAAACACCTTAAGATTAAATTCTAACCTCACCTATTCATGAATTAGAATACATTCCATAGAAACAGCAATTAAATATATAATCCCAACTAACATTCATAAAACGATTCTAACCAAGGCTGTTTTTGCACACATTTACCCAACAATGATGGAAAAACATTTTCTACAACATGTCCCACGTGTCTTTTGATTTCCTCTGAGGTGGTGCTTGAGGTCAGCTGATTTTAAATGATTTAGAAACTGATTGATTTCCATAGTTTGTCCTCGGGAGCAGGGAGGCCTTACAACAACACCTTCTTTCTATTGAGCAGTAACAACAATCATCAGCATCGACCTTCCTGGTGGACATGCAGACTGATACTCCTTCAAAACTCTGTGCGTTTGCTGAGGTTTTAAATACTTCTGGGGAGCATTTAGCATCTTCCTGTACCTCTAAATACTGACAAGAAGGCAGCAATCAGCATTTTGCCAGCATTGGAGAGTAACTTTGAATACCAAACAATACTCTGTGACCCATGACTCTTTAGATCAATCGTCACTTCACTCCTCAGGTCAACATGAAGTTCTGTAACAGAAAAATATAAACCAACTGAACAAAACCGAGAAATGCGTACTTTTGAAAGGTTCACTCCACCTTGCTCGATGCCGGAGGTTGGGAAACTACAACGATTATGAGGCAAAAAATATGTATAACATCAGATATGCAAATCATACAATGCTGGCACTTCTGGTCGGTGAAAGGTATGAGTAAAAGAGCGAAGGCTAAAGCTTAATGTTTAATAGCACATGGATAATCAATGCATTCACTGCCAAAAACTTGATTAAAAAGCCAAAGCACGAAAATAAATTAAAATAATAATTAAAAAAACAAATGCCCAGAACATAAGAGTTACGAATTGGAAATTACTGGCTGCAGGTCTGAAACAGGAGCATTGAGGATTTCAATTGGAGGCGTTCTTGTTTCGAAACTGTTCACATTTATTAGTTTGACTAATGGAATTATGAATGTGTGTGTGTTCCGGCGTGGATCGGTGCATGTGTGTAAGCGAAGCCAGTAGAGAAAAGGGCAGATGGGGACAATTTCTTTCCAAGTAACAAATTTGGATTTTGGACAAATGCAGAATTACATACAAGAAAATGTGTCTAGTTTCAGGTGCAGAGTTGTCTCAGTCCGTCTCACCGCACGTAGGACAGCACTGATGCTGCAGGAGTTACAGATTACACTGGGGCTGTTTGTGTCATATTTGCACCGCATCGAAGAATAACTTGATACGATCAATCAGCTAACTTCTGTGTATCAAAGCTATGGTGATGTCGAGAAGATACGCATCACTTCAGCTATTCGGGAACGCACACTGAAGTTCTTCCGATTGTATAAATTGACTGCAAGAGATAAGTGCTTGACTTTAAGACATTACATTGTACTTTTACTTACAACACCCGTTCACTGCTATCTAAGTATAATATTCCTTATTTTGCAGTACTGACTGTTTTTGGGCTACACATTCGAGAAAAAAAAGTTCATGAATAATTGGATAAATGAAAAGATGGATGGACAGAGCAACAGCGATATCCCTGCAAAGTTGATGCTCATTTTTATATTATAACACTTTCAATGAAGGCTTACATTGTACATATAAAAGAAGAATCTAATAAAACTAATGTTGAGAATATTCCAATAATAATAAAAATATTTTGTTTCAGGATACGTTTTGGAATGGAACATTCTGAAGACCATTACAAGACCTGACGGCATCCAAATTTGGTGCATAATAATCATAATCAATCAGAAATGTAGTTTCATTTTGTTTCATTATTCAAAATAATGTAATGAAGAGAGGTAAGCTCTTTTACGTGGATGTTAATAAGTCATAAGGTGCTGTCAGAACAAGAAAAGGCCGAGGAAGTATTGAGCCATCATCAGTTCAGCAATGTCCTGTAATTTGTGTCTGCAAGAAAATGAATCAACCAGTGTGCAGTTATCAAGGCAGGCTTCCCAGATGGCAGAGACACGTGCAGAAAGAGACTGAACTAGCTATCCAAATTATGAAATCAGCTGGCATCGCACTCAAGAGAAGTCTTGCATGATTATCTGCTGTGGAATCACTAACTTGCTCTTGCTGCAATGCAGGAAGATAACTACCGGATTTGTCACACGCAACAGAACACGGAGGCAGCACACGGGATGGAAGGATGGACAACACACCTATTAAAAACTCAGCAGTTCTTCTGTACAGTTTGTGAAGAGGCAAATGCTGGAGGAACCCGGCATGAGACCGTGAGTGACTTACATTTGTGTCATGTTGTGTTTAACTAGACATATTTTCCATACCACTGTAATACCAACCGGGAAAGGACAAAATAAGCACATATTGTTCGCGCAATATGCAGAGATGAGCATATTGACATATTCAGTATCTCTACATTCTGATTCTCCTCTCAATCACTATATAAATATTAACTTCAACACTTTGATGCATAAAATGACAGGAGTATAATGATCGGAGCAGACCCTTCTATTGGATTGAAAATTTTATTGCAAAAAAAAAGGGGGGGGGGAACTACAATCAAGTTAAGTTCAGTGAACCTTTTATTTCAAACCGGGCTGCTGCACTCACAAGCTTTTAAAAAATAAAAATAAATAATTGATTTTTGAGTTATCTTGCAAACGGACGGACAAACACACGCTGGCGATCACATAACCCCTCCCGCCTCGGCGGAGGTAAATATAGCCCTACCGGGAAAATGTTTAGCCTTCCTGACGGACTTTATGCTACAGCTTCATTATAAACGTTGGGTATGTAGGGCATGGTTCATCATAATTTCATGTTTTGCTTTTCATCTCTTAAGTCTCTTGAACTTTACAGGATCAAAATGATTTCCACGATGAAATGACATAAAAACCTGTGCAACAAATGATGTCATTTTGAAAGTTTAAAGACAGAAAGTTGCATCAACATTTTGCACACATCAGCATTATCTGATGATTTAAGCTCTGAACCTCCCTCTCATCTGAGTGCAACAGGAAGGCGCTAGGACAGACAGAAATAGGATTCAGCCATTAGAGCCGTAGTAACAGAGAACAGCTTTTGAATTAAGCTCCTGCAGTCACAGCAATCCTGACACAACTTACATATGAAGGAGTGACTCACACGTCAGTCAAGCACACGCATACAAGATGATACCTGTCGACAATCACAACACAAATGAGTGCACAGTCTACTGAGGATTCACAGGACGGTGGTGTTCCGGATGTTTCGGGGTGGAAACCAGTAATATTTGTGTTTGTCCTAATCAGTCGTCTCTCGATCGAGGAAATGTGCCAGAAACCAAACACGTAAGAATAATGGTTAAGGTTAAGCTCCCACAAGATCCTCTGCTGTTATAAGAGTTCCTTTTATAAACGTAACTATACTTGACAGACGTTCAATTCACTGCAGTTTACAAAGACAGATAATCCTCCATTTACATATTTAGGCTTTTAAGAGTCAGGGTTTCACAGGTCCATCAAGGATAAATGCCCGTAAAATATCCTGGAAGTTATTTGATATTGGCAGGAGAGAAGTAGACCGAGTTCCAACAGCAATAGGAACTGTTATTAGCCAATGCAGCAATACTTTTAATCCCCAAAGTTGAAAAAGGCAAGGGCATATAATCAACGTTCCACCATTCCATTCCAATGTTTTGTAGTAGATCTTGGAAACATTCTAATTTGACCTTAAACCCACAGCCAGGGCAACTAAGGAGTGATTCTGTAAGAAGCATTTCAAGGTCTTGGAGTGGCCTAGCTTGTCTTCAGATCTGAATCCAATATAAAAGAGCTGAAACTCTGCATTGCCCAACAACAGCAGACCAAAACCCCAACTACAGCGTGTGCAAACCTGGTCAAGAACTACAGGAAATGGCCAACCTCTGCAATCGTAAGCAGAGATTACTGTTCCAAATATTTGGAAATAATTTATATTTTCTATTGCATCAAATATTTATTTAGATTCTTAGATTCTGTCTCTCATAGTTGAAGTGTACCCACAGTGGTGGCTTTTTGTGGCTGGGCAGTGTACGCACACATAGCTCGTCCTTCCATCTTTCTTTCAAAAAAGTAATTCCATTATATCTGTAGAAACGTGTGTAATGTCACTTTGCCTTTTTTAATTTGCTTTGTGAGAATAAAAGCATTTATTCATGTATTGTAGGTTGATGTTTACAGGCTCTCAGCAGTTCTCATGAACGTGAAAAGGTGTTGAATATGCTTAAAATTCAGATAAGACACAGCTTTACCGCTCATCCCAATCATATTTGAGTGGTAATTTTTCTCTTTTGAATTCTCCACAGCATCACTCGGCTTATCTCTCTCCCCAGATTATTCTAGCCTGAGGTTCTCTGCATCTCACCACATATCCTGCCTTGTTTCTGTCATTGTCTCCTTTGTCTTTCTTTTCTTGGTGCCATGGTGACATTATGGGAGACATCAGGCAGGGACAAAAGCTGGCACACAGTTAAAAGTGAATCCAGAGAGGTCTTTCTCGCATAAACACAGCAGGGAGCCATCAGTGTTTGGACAGCTGCTGGTGCCACTTTTAGTGGCTCCTCAACAAACACTGGGACTGAATGGGGAGAACGATCGAGGAAGGGTAAGATGGATAGAGAGGGAGTGTTGGACCAAGGTCAGCATGGGCAGGAGGGTACTCAAAGAGCTTCTGGGTTTGGGAATGAACACAGGTTATCAAGAAATGTTCCAATGGCAACAGAGAGAATCTGAATGTCATCACATTAATACATAACATGTTATGGCTCCTGAAGAAATGCAAGGTTCTTAATAATAAAATACAACAGTTGGATAATAATTAAAATGATTATTATTCACTTTGTTCATCAGTTTTTTTAATGTGTATTTTGGAGGTGACCCCCTAAAAAAGCTTTTAATGGAAAAGGACTTGACAAAGTAATATCTTGGTGGTGCTGTAAAGTAATATAAATCAAACGTACATTAAAAGCACAGTTCCATTTTGCTTCATCCTGATGTGTCGTATTACTTTGAGACACATTTTTCATCACGATGCCAACACCGCCACTTCTACTACCTTGTTACGTCTCCTCACTCACATTTCTGCCAACATTATGCCACAGACTCCAAAATACTTCAGGTTATACAGTTATATTTGTTGACTGATTGACCCGTTATAATCATACAAGGCTTGCACCACTCCTCTGCGTTTGTAGCTTATTCTTTAACTTTCCCCGGCGCGAGGCAAAGCTTTGGTTTATTTTTTTTCAGTCTCACCACATTTAAACCATTGTTTTTCTCTTCAGCAAAAAACACTTTGAAAAGGTCATGCGGCACTACCTGCCCAGTGCCAAATGGCACAGCACAAGCAATGAACACAGGGAAGCATTTAACAGCTAAGACCACAATCAGACCTGAAAAGAGTTCATCCTGGACAAAGGTTAGCAGATTGTTAGAAATACAGATATAACCAATTGTTTCACCATATGATGATGTGTAAATCTTGCTTTCACACCTTTCTGTTGCCCTCAAGAATCCAAAGGAAGTCGTTCGTCCAGGTTTCACATTCATTTTCCTCATGAAATAATTAGATTGTTACTCATTCGTCTTCTTTTGAAGCAGGACCTTTGGCATGTCTAATTGTGTCGTGTTCCAAGGTTTTCTCTCAACTGAATTAAGTGTCTAGCAGTGCTTTCCTGCCAACAGTGAAAGTTAGACCCAACAGCATTATTTCCAGTAGAGTGAGAGTTAGCATTGCATATTTCGCTGATGCAAGTTTTTGCCCCCTAAATATACTGATCACGAAGACTTGTGTCAAATGGGAGTCTTGCATTGAGGGACAGGCAAAGTTAAGATTGAAATTTTTACTGTAAGCATTCGGAGGCCTGATGGAAAAATCAGTCGCTGATTTCTCAGAGTTCTGCGATTACATTACCGGTTTTCATTTTTCCATTGGTTGAAGGGGAAAAATTGATGAGGTGCCAAGCTATTGCATGATAGCTGAAAAACTGAGTGAAATGGAAGGTAGGAGTCAAGAAGAATATGAAAAGACAGAAACGAACTTACAAGGGGCCTCTTCACCATTTCCACCAATGCTTTTAAAACTCTCATACTCGGGTTATATGTGAAGGTACAACATGGTGTCTGCTCTCACACTGAAGTACCCTTTTCCCTGTTGCTATCTTCTCTCACCCTCCTATTAGCCATCGCCATAACAACAAATAATGAGGAGAGGCAAAGGAAGTGCTGGCAGCCTGGGAGCATTGCACCACTATACAGTATATCATCGGGTTTAGTTTGACTGTCTGCAGGATTCGGGAGGCTTTTAGCCAAAACGGACAGCAGTAACAATGAGCAGCACAGCAAACAGATTACAACTTGACTTTTTGCTGTGCCTGGCGAATGAATGTTCCACTGTGGTAACGGTTACCCAGTACGAAGCAGCCTAAGAGGAGCGGAGATTCTCCGGGCTCTGACGGCGCGTCTCGAACTCCCTCCGGAGTCTCCCACCGTCACCCGATGGAGGAGGCTCATGTCAGCCGCTTGTACCCGCGACCTTGTTCTTTCGGTCACTACCCAAAGCTCGTGACCACAGGTGAGGGTAGGGACGGAGAAAATTAAAGCCAACTGAATTTAAAAGAAATAAAAAATGGAAGCTTATTTCTTCTAAATTCAAGCCAAAGACTTTGATTAAAGCTGATAATGTAATGTACCGGTAATCCTTCAGCGATTGGTTGACCCGCTGGATACATTCTACATCAATGCGAGAGTCAAACACAAGATGCTACTTTTTACACAGACAGCTCTCCCGATTATCTTCAGTAATTGCTACGTGCACAAAGTGCTGATTTCTCCATATTTTGATTGACAGTAATTTCTGCAGAAGTTTCTTCGAATGGATTGTGTCATTTCAACCCAATCAGAAAAGCACAGGGAACAATAACCAACTTTAAATGATGATTCCACTTTGAGAAATAATACAGCGGCTTGACGGCAACAATATCGATGTGATTTCACATGTAAGGAGTCATTTTTGATTCATTAAATTATTGTTATGATCTTCGGTGGTTGAACAACATAGGAACTGTTGTCTGCATCTACAAGACGGTAACATTATCTGGATTAAAACGTCATGTCCGTAATTTTACAGTCTGGAACACGCTATTGTCGACAAGTTTAGAACAGTATGCAACTGGACTGCGTTAGCCGTCCTCAGGTCCTTACCAGCAGGGGCATTGCCAGGTCAGCAAAGAAAACAAATGCTGCGCCAAGCGTGAATCCGACAGCCACCGGCAGGAACGCAAATGAGCCATACTTTCCAGAGTCCTCCGCCATATCAATCGCTGGTGCCAACAACGACCAGTAGGAAGCAGCCAACATTACCTGGGAGAGGAGATAGCGAAGAAGGTAAGACACTGAGGAAACCAAGTCAAAGACATTTGTCACAAAACGGCTCTAACAGTTAGATCACTGCACAATCACCTACAGCAGTTCATGATTTCGTCCAGTCCAGTCAGGGACAGCTGGACTTCAGGAAGACACTTAATAAGCACCCAGCATCTTGTCATTACTCCTGTGTTTATGGTATGTCCCAGTCCAGTGCTTCTCTCATAACATGTTATTGTCAGATGTTTTAATATATTGTGTTTCTGATCTAATTCTTTGGCACTGTATGTGTTTGACAATAGCTGAAAATGAACTATAGTTGTGCTTGGACAATACATCCTGCCTAAAGATGTTAAAATAGCAAACAGAAGTAAGTTCATGAAATGTAAACCTTTAGGGTTCCCAAAAAATCAAAACACGTCAAATTTCATGGAACTATTTCAAGTGGTTTTGGAATAGATGAGGACAGAGCATACCTCAAGCTTGGCAATTAATTAAAAAAAAATTAAATTGACAATCTGAAAATTTCACCAACTTAATCTCAGGCATATCAGTAAATTTGATTCTCTCCCTCTGCATATCCATTTACTATTGTGTTTCTGTCTTTGCAGCTACTGTTAGAGCTGTGCTGCCGAAGCTTCAGCAGCACAGGAAGCTCAAAAGACAAATATGCCTTAAGCCCTGCCAATCAAAAGTAATGGATGCGTTTGGCTGAGCTGTCATCAGCTCAAAACAAGCTTCACCAATTAAGACAGTCTATAACAATAGAAAATTGATTGCAACATGCTTTGGTCTAAAATAGAACTCCAGGAGCTGAAAAGTTGCACCAAATTCCCACCAAGACGGCAGAGAAGAAATGTATCTATTCATTACTTTCCAAAATCATTCCTTCCTGTTTACCATCTCCAGTCTCTGGCTCTAATGAGGACTCATTTCGCGTTCTCGTTAGTAATCAAAAACAATCTGCATTTTCTTTCACGGTTTTACATGATGTGAACAACACATTCTAAGATGCATGAATCTCCTTGTGGAACCCTGCAAATTCAAATCAGAATCAAGTCGGCTAAACCAACAGTCGAGGAAAAAACCTGTAATACAAGTTTAAAAAAAGTAGGAACAAGAACACGGTTGAAATCAAAAAGAGTTTAATCACAGAGATTGGCTGAGTCTGCAGTGGAACAGGCAGAAAGCAGCAACAGGCAGCCGACAGCTCCGATGGAGAACAGTCTGAAGCGTATTTACTAAATAAATCTGAATTAGCTGTCACTGAGAAATTCTCTGTATTCTCAGTGAGAATACGCAATCACAGCCAATGTTAGTCATGCCAGACTAATTAATGTATTACCTCCACCAAGGCGGGGGTTGTGTAATTGGTTGGTTTGTCTGTCCGTCTGTCTTTTAGCAAGATAACTCAAAAAGTTAGACGGATCTTGATGACATTTCCAGAAAATGTTGGTAATGTTATGATTACATTGGTGATGATGTAGAAGAGCTTCCTCTGTTGACAGTATATAGAGGAGCATTGTTTTGTATCGCCTTCTTCAAACTGGCCAATGAGCACACAGGATGCGTCTTTTTGGAGATGGTACAACAATTGCATTTTAAGCATTCGGTTGACAAGCATCGTGCAGGAGTAGGCAGCCGTTTCGTTTACGTGAGCGTAAGTGGGATAAAATGAAGTGACAGCCAATAATAATGGAGAAATGAAAATGTAGCCTTGGATTTTACAGAGGCACTTGTAAAATGCAAATTCATCCTAGCGCTCCCTGTTGAATATGAAGCAATGTGTGATCCCTGACTTATTGATCACGTTGGAGCTCGTGCACTCAGCTCATTTTATTAAAGGATGTAAATGTCTTTTAATCTGGACGCTTCTAGAGAGGAACAGATTGGAATCTCTCCATTAAATTTGTTGTCTAATACATCTCACAAAAGGATTTCTTTTGTACTATTGTTATTAAAGTTTGTCTTGCGGTGGATCTTGGGGTTATGTCATGTTATGCATTCTGGTCACTCGTTCCTTGTCATTTGAAGATCTAACCTTTTGAAAAACCATCTTTCTTTTGAAAATCAAATAATACACCCGTAATTCCAAATATTAAGAATAGGTCCCGGGGCTAAGGGCTGAGACGACGGCACCAATTCAAGGCAACATTGAAGAGGATTGTTTCCGATTGTTCAAGTTTTAGTAACAATTAGCAGAGGTAACATCAGTTTGCTATGCTAGCAATACAATGAGGTTTAACAGGCAGAACCTTTAACATTTGTATTACTTTAGTCTCCAACACAAGGCTGATGCCATTTCTGGCAGGTACTGAATCTTACTTAATGATGGCACAAAGTTGTTACATCTCCTGAGGGAAACATGAGAGCGTTCCCAAATTCCATTCATCCATCCATTTTCTACCGCTTCTCCGCTTTGCGGGGTACACCCCAAATGCGTCTCCAATGCATCGTGGGGCCACACATAAACAAACACCCACTCACCCAAACACTACGGACAACTTAGGGCAGGGGTGTCGAACCCGTGCCGTGGAGGGCCAAGAGGCTGCAGATTTTCACTCAAGCAGGTGATTTTAATTATCAGCACCTCCTTCAATTTGAGAGAAGGAACTCATTAGTGAGATCAGCTGCTGGAGAGATGGTTGGAAAGAAAACCTGGAGTGTCTCGGCTCTCCATGGCACAGGTTCGACACCCCCGACTTAGGGTAATCAACTGACCTACATTGAGGCGACAGCGCTAACCACTATGCCAGCGTGCCGCCCACATTCCCAACTTTCTTACATGAAATGCTCCAATAGTGGGTGAAAAAAATGTCACCCTGACACACACACATATATCATGTCGGTGTTAAATGAAAAGTAAAAATACGGTAAATCCTCACCAAGGACACATCCTCTGACAATAATGCATCTCGTTTGTTCATTCCGAGACTGTGGCTGACAGTATGCATACAATATATTGCTTCATTTTCCTTCAGAAAAAAATATCTGGTTGTGTCCAACATTTCACAAGTTTACACACAAAAACAAAAACTGTCCAGGTCA